>NW_020955653.1:26335-47793 GCF_003031625.1 Empidonax traillii
CCCTCCTTCTTCTTTCTCTTTCTTCTCCAACCTTCTTCTTCTCGAAATACATTGTAAGCCTGGCCAAAAAAGTCCAATCAGTGCCTTGCTGAGTGTCTTGTTCTGTCTGTATGTTTCAAAGTTGGCTAAGTGAAAGTTTGCCAAGTGCCATATTCTATCTGGATGTCCTAAAATTTCCAGATAAAAAGTTGCTTGTTATTGAACCTCCTGAGGGTTTTGTTGTTTCTCCCATGTACGGCCCAGAGAAAATCAAACTACCTTCCCTTAAATCTGCTAAACAGGCCAGGGCATTACAGCTGCTGAGTTATTAAACATGAAATACTTTTAGGCTTTTTTCTTATCCTGTATTTCATCTTGAACTAGAGGCATATACACAAAAGATGTTCGAATTCCTACAATAAATGTCCATTAAAACACACAGACTCATGAATTTCAACATTTAGCTACTCCATCTGAAAACTCTGTACAGGCTGTGGGTTATTCATCCCAAAGACTGAACCCTTAACACGCAGATTTATCTGAAGAACAGAAGCCATCACAAGTCCTTCTCCTTTCCTCTGCAATTCCCTCACCCAAAATCATTAAACAAAAGCTAGGAGAAAAAGACTGTTTGCTCCTACTGCCTCGCTTAATCCCTTTGACTCTGGTACCCATCGTACTGTGTCATGTTGTCAGCTAAGGTTGACTTTTGAATTGTAGTCCTGCCTTTCTCATTGACTTCCTGTACAGCCCTTACAACTTGATTGTGACTGCGCCTTTATGCTTTGCTTATCAAATTGGAGCATCTTGAATGCAATGGGCTGGGAAGGCTCAGCCACGTTCATGGATCAGGAGCCTCAGTGTGTGAGGTGGGGTGCAAATGAGGACAGGTAAGGCTGGCTTCCTTCAGCCTCTTCTCTCTCATTTAAATCCAAACACAGTGTGACAAAAGAACAGGTGAGAGCCTGTTACTTTGGAGATAATGACTTGGCAGCTGGGCTTGAACAATTTTGTCAGCCCAAGATGCCCTCTGGAGAGCAAAAGGTGCAATTCTGCTGAACGGACAGACTTGCTGCTCCTTCTACTGGACAGTGAGCAGGCTGAGGGGTCATAGGTTGCAAAGATATATCATAAATATATACAACAAAAGTATATGAAAAATATGATAAATATAATAAATATATAAATTTATAAAATAAAACATAAAAATAGCCTACTTCAAAGCTAAGGAAAAAAAGAAGTGCTGTAGTGCTCCACTGCAAGACCCATCACCGACCAGTCACAGAAGTGCTGTGTGGATATCCAGACTCAGGGCTGTCTAACAGATTTCTGTGAAACATAATCCCTACAGCAACAAGAGAAATAAAAGCCAAAGCTCTTCCCCTGCTCCTGATGATTTGATTGTGAGTTTTGAAACCTGGGTAAACAGACTTAGGACACTGTGCTTTGTGAAATGCTTCTGTTACTTGAATAAAACCCCCTGTTTGCTGAAAAGCATGTTTATCTGCTTTCATGCCAAGGATTGCACTGCAAGATCACACAGCATCTGTGTTGGACAGGATGAACTGCCCCCTAAAAAATCCAACACCTTCTCTTTCCTTTAACTATAAAGAGAGCAATGAATTACTAGCTCACCTATAGGTGTCTCAATTCAGCACAATTTCGTGGTTGGACTGAATGATCTTAATGTTTTTTTCCAACCCAAATGATTCTAGGAGAATAATTCTATTATAAAGTTATATTCACTAGAGTTTACACTGCTGGGTCAAACCTCACAGAGGTCACATAGTGTGGTGACATATGCCTTATGGGTGGTGACATATCCCTTATGGCAGCCCCTGGAGCCCAAATGGGAAGCCCCAGAGTAGCTGTCAGTCACAAGCAGCCAGGGAAATCTGTAGATCCCCACACCTCCTACAGCCCCTAACCCAGCCTCATGTTGGCAGGGACAGTGAGAACACTGCCCCTCACCCTGGAACCCCAGAATGGCCAGTGGGCCTCAAGTCCCACCTAGGGGGGTGGCGATAAGGACCAGAGCAGATAAAACCAAAGGCATATGCTTTGTTTTGATAGTATGATGCCTAAAGTTTTAAATTTTTGTTTAATTTTGTACATTTTAGAAGTAGTTATATAGTGAATGTAGATTTTAAAGGAGCAGCACATTATCACTTACCCTTTAACACAACAATTACACATAGCAAACCCTGTTGCCCATTCCCACATCAATTCCCCTAAATTCCATTAGTCTGTTTAGTCTCATTTTCAAGGTAGAATTGTAGAAAACACCTTAAAATCTGCACAAGAAGATATAGCCATAGACTATAGCAACAACCTTTAGGTCCAGAGCTCTGGAAAGCCTCCAGGAACAGCATGTGCTCTGAAGAAGATGACGATGAAGAAGAGGGGTCCCAAACATCCCCAGACTCAATTCCCGAAAGGCATGTTGGGGGGCAGAACCTGGGCAGTGGCTGGACAGGGATTGGGTGAAAATCATTATAAAAATTGGAAACACCTGCATTCAGGTGCACAAAGTGGTGGTATTCCTGGAAACCTGGGGGCTCATTAAGGCCTTTTGTATCCTTATCCTACCTCCTACCTAATTTGGCTTGGAGTCTTTTTTCCTCCACAGCCTTTTAGGCAACAGTATGACACCCTTTTGATGCCAAGTTGTCTTATTTTGTCCCCTAAAATTATCAGTACAAATTACCTCTTGAGGAAAAGTGTGTGGCTTCCCCTCTTTACTGTATCTTGAGATATTAAAGAACTCTGTATATGTTTTTAAAAGTAAAACTTCTGGATGAGCTTGCAGCTCCGATGCTGGGGTGTTACAGTACAATAGGTAAACTCTGCCAATGCATCAGACTGAAGGGAAGATTACTGCCTGCTTTATAAATGCTGGAGTCCTACTCAGTTTTACTATCTGAGCATCATTAACGTTTCAAAACTATCTGATTACAACAGAATGTAAAACGCAATAATAACTACCTGTGAAATTTCTGTGGCTATGTCCTGACAGTGGTACAGCAGAAGTGTTTTTTCCCGATTCTTACTTATTCCTTCATATTATATGAATACATTTTCCTGATTATTTTAATTATAGAACTAGCCACCTTTCAGAAAACAATAATTTGAATGCTGATTATATCTGGAGCAGGACTGTGATGGAAATAAAAATTGTATTTTCAATGGAGACTTTCTTAAAAATTACCAATCTGTTTTCATACCTCAATGCTTATAGCAGCATGGAGAGTAAATACCACATATGCAGAAACCTAAAATTAATCCTTAAAGACTTTTTACCTTATCTAAAGCATATTTCTACAGCATATAATACAAGCTAATTCTAGCCCAGTTTACACATATGCAATACTACCTTTCTTGATGTGTGTGTAGAGAAAGAAAAGCTGAAGGATGTAGGAAATTTTATAAGATAAAATAACTTACGAGGTGATTTGCAGTAAATTATTTTTTTAGCAAAAAAATTAAGAGACACATTGTCTGAAATACCTGTGCAGGATAATTTTTA
Organism: Empidonax traillii; assembly: GCF_003031625.1. Taxonomy (NCBI): domain Eukaryota; kingdom Metazoa; phylum Chordata; class Aves; order Passeriformes; family Tyrannidae; genus Empidonax; species Empidonax traillii. The sequence goes on from NW_020955653.1 coordinate 29,841, forward strand.
AAAATACCTACCTCACAATAAGGAAAGAATTAAAGGTGGGCAAGCTACAGCTGTGCACTCCTGTGGGAAGAGATGATATTTTTGTCCTTTCCTTCAGTGGCAATAATAGAGGTTTTAACCAATTAAAGTCTTCTTATAATCACAATCACCAGCGGTCCAGCAGGTATTACATACTTCTGTGTCCTTTAGTCCAGACTTACCCTGAGGTTTTGGTTTACTCTGCACTGAAGAAGGCTGCAGCCTTGCACACGATGCCAGAGATTATCCCAAAGCATACAGTCATGTTGAAGCTTCATAGCTTTGAAGTTCCCAGTTCCACTTGAGGCTACAGCCACCTGTATCCAATGCAGATGAATGCTACATATAAGCCAAGATATTTATGTCAAAATTTCCAACACTTTAATGCATTCATTTCTTCCTTTTGTAACATTTCAAAAGTTTGTCATCAGTCTGAGATTAGATTTTCTGGGGAAAAAAAAAAAAAAAAACCAAAGACACAATCCCAAATGTTTTGCCCTTTCCTTCTTAACAGCTTCTGTATTGGCAAAGCATAGAGATTGAGCATGTAAAGCATCCCTTAGGGAAGGTGTTAGATTTTCAGGAAAATGGCAAGAAATCATGATTTGTCAAAGTCATATGTTTTTATAAATAGATTTTGTTTCTGGCTCTCGGTGTTAAGTGTTCTATTTTCTATGGCTCACCAGCACTTGGCTGGTTCTGAACACCCCAAGTATTGCTCAAGAAAGTGGGAGGGCAGGGGTAGTGCAAGTTCTTCCCCTGACCCCAATTCAACTTCGTAGCAAATTATCATACCTCCAGTGAAGTCAGGGTAAGTTTAGGCATCTAAAAGCTATTTCAGACTGACTTCAGTCTTCTAATCTGTCAAGAAGGACAAAATGGGAATTCTTTACTCCCCCAGTAAGAAGTGATCTCATTGTAATCACTTATTTCTGCAATTACATGTAGCTCATTCGGAGTGAGTTATTTCATTTAATTTTTATCTCTTTCCCAGAGAATCCCATTAGGCAGCTAAAGGCAAGAGTCAGCAAAGAGACAGGCAGAACGAACTCTTGCTATAATAAATAATTTGCTGTGTGCTGAGTTTTAAGTTACAGATCTTCTGGCTTTCTACCAAAGAGTCTTCACCTAAACTTGTATTTTCATCTACTCAAGTATCCAATAAGTCTTTTTCAAAGTTGACCCTCCAAAACATGTTAATCTACTATTCGTGACTTACTTTCAGCTTAATGTTAACAAAACTGCAGTAACTCAACACTGCTTAGTAGTTCTTGCCCCATACCTGGTTGCCCTGCAGTGCCATATGATAGCACTCAGGATGATCTGGCCTTCCCTGGGCTTCCCCAGCATCAAGGTCATGCTGACAGGCCTGTAGTTCCCTGGACTGTTCTTCTAGCCCTTCTTGTAGATAGGCATCACACTTGCCAAATTCCTTTTTAGCCAGGCAGCATCAAGCCTGAGTTCAAGAAACGTTTGGACAATACTCTTGGGGACAAGGTGTGACTCTTGGGGATGGTCCTGTGCAGGGCCAGAGTTGGACTCGATAATCCATTAGCAAATTTGCAGATGGCAAAGGGGGAAGTTGAGGGGGAGTGTTGATCTGCTGGAGGGTAGGAGGGCTTTGCAGAGGGATCTGAAGAAGCTGGATAGGTGGACCAAATCCAATGGTATTAGGTTCAACAAGACCAAGTGCCAAGGCCCTGCACTTTGGCCACAACAACCCCATGCACCACTACAGGCTGAGATCAGAGTGGCTGATCAGTGGCCAGGTAGAAGGGGACCTGGGGGTTCTGATTAACAGGAAGCTGAACATGAGCCAGGAGTGTGCCCAGGTGGCCAAGAAAGCCAAAGGCATCCTGGCCTGTGTCAGGAATAGTATGGGCAGCAGGACCAGGGCAGTGATTCTGCCCCTGTACTCAGCACTGGTGAGGCCGCACCTCGAGTACTGTTCAGTTTTGGGCCCCTCAGTTTAGGAAAGATGTTGAAGAGCTGGAGTGTGTGCAAAGAAGGGCAGCAAGGCTGGTGAAGGCACTGGAGCACAATGCTTCTCCTGTGAGGAGCAGCTAAGGGAGGTGCGAGTGTTTGACCTGGAGAGGAAGAAGCTCTGGGGCGACCTCTACAACTACCTGAAAGGAGCTTGTAGTCAGTCTCTTCTCCCAGGCAACTAACAGTAGGACATAGGACATAGTCTTAAGCTGCTCCAGGGGAGGTTTAGGTTAGACATTAGGAAGAAGTTCTTCACGGAAGGAGTGATTGGGTGTTGGAATGGGCTGCCCAGGAAGATGGTGGAATCACTGTCCCTGGAGGTGTTCAGGAAAAGATTGGATGTGGCACTTAGTGTCATGGTCTAGTTGATAAGGTGGTTTTAGATCATAGGTTGAACTTGATGATCTCAGAGGTCTTTTCCAACCTATTTCATTCTGTGATTCTGTGACCCTTGTGGGTCCCTTCCAACTCAGTATATTCTGTGATTCTGTGGTTCTGTGAAATGCCATATGGAGAGTGGCTCAGTGAGCATTTCTGCCAGTTCCCTCAGTACCCTTGGGGACACTTTGTGGACATAATTAAAATACAATGCAGCTGTTATTAGTTCAGTCATAACAACACTCACACTCACAGCCCAAGCTAATTTTGACAGAAAAGTTATACGCCATGTGAAGTTGCTATACACAATGTCAGGTTAGTTACTCAATGGGTAGTCACAGAACTGAGCTAGAACAAGTTAGGCAAAAGTCAATTTGACTGTTTGATGGACAGAGAATTGCTCTCACAGTTAAAACAAGCTTATATCAGTTCAGGCTAATACAGGTCCAGACTGATCCAGAGACCCTGCACTGTTAGGTGTGTACAAAGGCTGGTTGCACTTGAAAAACTTAAATGTTAGCATTATTGGCATATACTGGTTAGATGTGATTTCAAAATTACCTCAATTCTGAAGAGATCATCACTCTTGTATTTTTGTTGTGGGTTTGTTTTTGTGGTCATTTTTTTTTCTTCTCAAGAAAAAGTTCCATGACACTGAGCACATCAAAAAAAGAAACTTAATGTTACCATCACAGAAAATATGGTTCTGGGTGTGTGCATCTGCAAGACTGGTCAGCGAGGCTCTGACATTAATTGGATCAACATTTCTACTACAATAATAATAACAGCTTTGACTGGAGATTGGAGTTATACCAGCCAGGGCATATTTTCCACATTGAACTATAATGTGTTAACAACATAGAAAAAACCTGCCTACTTTCAAAACTTTCACTCTAAATGAAGATATTTTGAAAACTGACAGAGCCAGTTTTGTGTCATAGTTTTTCCCAAGAATATGATGGTGGGAAATATAATGTTTCATTGCCAAATACTGAACCAGCATCCAGTCATGCCGTTATGATACTATTAGTGAATTAATTCACAACAACCCTCTTTTGCAAACTGTGAGGTCAGGGAAAATATTACAGCACATCAAGAAATAACTCTCAAGTGGATTTTATCATCTCCAAGGGAAGCTTTTACTCTTCATGGCATGAAATGATGTGATTGCTCCTTTATCCAGCAGTAAGAAATATTTAAAATACTACAAAAATATTTACTATGAATTCACCCAAGAAGAAAGGCCAACCATTTCATCCAGGAGGTCATGCATGACCTGATACTGTGATATTCTTTAGCTCTCCTTAATCAAGAACATTTTACCCTCTGGTGACTCAAAGACTTCATGGATGTTGCTGAAAGTTCATTTCAGTCATGTTGACAGAGAGCCAGGCTTGCTGCCTGCAGCCTCCTGCATCCAGCAGTCAAGGCTTTGCCCTCTTTCAGCCCTGCACCTTTGAAATCAAACTCCAGTCAGGATATTACCTCCACTGCCTGTGCATAACCTTGGTGCCTTTGCCCCCTCTCTCTGCCCTCCCCTTCAAAATCTCTCCAGGGTAATTCATTTTCCTAATGACATACATGTGGAAAAGCCACTATTATCTTGCTTTCACCTTTATCTTCTTTGTGCTTTGGCTGAATGAACCACTGATCCATGAAACCCTCTGGCTGCTCAGCACTGCTGCAGTCCTGGGGGACCTCAACTATTGAGTGCAAGAAGAAACAAACCACTTAATTACTCACTCCCTCTTCTGCTTGGGCTTTGAACATTTGGCACTTTGCAGCGATCAAATTGCCAACTCCTCTGAAGATCATGACTCAGCCCCTCTTCCTCATAGACCACAATATGTTTAAAAAAAAAAAAAAAAAGAAGTGAAGGGAGTTGGAATTATCATAAATGTTGACTTTTTAAACTTTTCATTTCAAATTTTCCTCTATGTCCCTGAAATTATATTCTTACAATCTGTCATCCAGAAGGACTCTATGTTTTTCACTATGTCATATGCTTTGACCATTTTGAAATACAGTGAGAGAACAAAGGCAATTATGGGTATTTCTTTTCAGAAAAGGATGGGACTTTTTAAAAATGTCTGAATAGAAGGAATATTTTGGAAATCACTGACAGATGGTGGCCACAGCAAGCAGGATAAGTATTCAAAGGTATTTGTGAGACCAAAGGTAGATCTCCATGCTTTCAGTGCTGAAAGCCAAGTATCTGTCCCCTGCAATGTGTATGGTCAGCATCTGTTACAGAGAGGAGTAAAACACAGAGAGATCTGAACAGTTTAGGGAAATTCTGTCATTTCCACATGTGGTTTTATAAAAAACAAGACAAAGTTATCCTCTCTTTGTTGCATTTTTTGCTTGTGTGTGTTTTTGGTCGGGTTGACTTTTTATTTTGATGTGCGTCATCAAAACAACACACTATGAAATTCACAATATTGGCACATACTTTTCATTTCACAGGGCACAGGTAAAATCATTGTTAGAAGTATTTTAATAAAAGTTTTATTTCAGCTATGGCCTTGTATAAGCAATTCATCTGTATTCATTGCCTTCCCTGACCATATTCTCTGGGCTACTATCAAAATATATCCAGTGCCCTTGAAAAATCTCACAGCTGGTCAGACAGAAACCAATGCATTACCTATCAGTATCCAGAGACCCATACCCAGAAGTAAACAAAATGGATCCCTGGTAACAGAGATTCCAAAAGGAAATGTGCTACAAAGAAATGCATTGTCTGTAAGTGGTTCCAAAGTCAGAGCTTCAGAGACATTGACTTTACTGTTCTATTTAGTCATTAGAAGGACATTTTGGCTGAAAACAATCTGAAAAGAAATGTTTCATTTTTATTTTCTTTTGAAAAAATTCTATAGAAATGAAGTATTCCTATGAAAAACTTATGGGGAAAAAAAATCTTATGGTGGTCTGAGTCTCTTGACTATTAGTGTCAGAGTCCATGGATAACAAATGGACAATTCTAATTGTAGCCTGTGGAAGGCAGCAAAATATGTACCGGCAAATCCTTTATGATGAGAGTTATCTGAGTACAAGTGACCATAACTAATTGTTCTTTCTTGCCCACCCCTGCATTTCTCAGAAGTCAATTTCCAGCAGTAGGAGAGAAGAAAAAAATAAAATTCAGGTTAAGACTGTGACAGCTGAGACTTTTCTCAGGCTAAATCTTTCTAAGGAAGAGAACTCTAAGGTTTAGATCCATCAATGTTCATCATGTAATTTGTGGTGTAGAGGTAGTCATTGTGTTGAGTTCCCTCTCGGCACACTTTATTTCAGATTTGACTTGCTGGTAAGAACTAAAAACGGGTGCAGGTCTCACTTCTGGAATGCCCCTAATTTGAATTCAACATTAGCATAATATATCAATGTCCTTTTATTTATAACAATGGAGTTTTGTAAATTGACGGCTCTTCTACCAGAATGTTCAGCTTCTGTGGATAAGACAGTCATAGATCCTGTAATATTCCATAAAGATTTTTTTGTTTATTTTAGTAAGTTATAGGGAGCGTTTTTATTTTTCTTGGACAGATCAGTCTGAGTCTCTGAGTCATCTTAGACCAGTCATTGTAACCACTTCACTATAAACAGATGTATCTCTTCCAAATCCTAAATTAACATAGTGATCTTACATGACACGGTTCGGTGTGTCAAGGAAGGGGAGCGGTCCAGCTCCAGGGTTAGTTGCTCTTCAGTGAGATGGTTAAGCGAAGAAGCAACCGGCTTGCCCCAGCTCACACACTCTCGCTCACTCACGCAGCTCAGAAGAGAGGCAAGGAGACGAGATAGATGCGGAACACAGGACAGCACACAGCTGAACTGAGCTTTATTAAAATGGACGATTATTATAGGGTTTGGAAGGGGAGGTTCTAGAAACTAGGTGGAGGGAAGGAGGAGCATGCAAATCCTCTCACACGGATTGGGTAAAGGGACATGAATAAACATAGGGAAGACGAACTGGGTGACAACAGAGGAATGCCTGAAGGCAAAAGTCCGTCGAACAAGCTGATTGGTTGGTACCTCCTGGTATCGCAACCAATGGTGCAAATGTTGCCGCCTGAGAAGGCAGAAAAGTCCATGAAGAAGGGAACATAAAATGGAGGATGAATCTATGTATAGATTCGCCTCTTAAAGTAAAACTTATAAGGCACAGTCTCAAATGATGGATTCCTTTCCTTCCAAGGTCTGTTCTCCAAGTTCCTCTATGTATTTGGCTCTCCACTCCTGGTATGACATCATGCCACCGCTTGCTGTAGATCCTGTAATTGCTGTATTAACCCCAACACTTATACACATTTAAACTGAGTTGATGAGGCTCATTAAAGGTGTAAATAATTGGATCCCACTGATCTTTATTACTGCTTGTAGAACCTCAATTGAAAAATACCATCTTCAAAATATCCTCTTACTGAGACGGAGTTTTGAAAAGAAACCTTTCCCCCCAGGCAGCACTCTCCGTGGCAATTTTATGCTTTAAAAAACAGCAACAGCAAAATACTAACTGTAATGCTTTTGGTTGTGTGCTCCTTCTCTCATTCACACATCATTTAGCTTTTTTTTAGGAAGTGAAAACATCAGCTAATCTGAGGAAGGAGACAGCTGGTTTGAAGCAATGGTTCCGCGTAATACTCTTTTTTTATATTCTCCTGTGTGCTATCGTGGCACATCCATAATTTATAGAACATTTAATTATGCAGTAGGGCACAAGTGGGCATATTTTCCATAGCTATTCCATGCACAGCAACAAGGCCTTTTTCCTCTTAAGGCCTTGAAGCGTGGATAGTAATGGACTTAGAAAACTTTCCCTAGTGTACCTTATTGCTCTTGCTGTATGTTCTTTTAATTTATTTTGAGGTTGCTTTTTTGTTCTGGGTTTTTGGTGGTGGTTGTTTTATTGAAAAGAGAATTTTCAGGACAAACCTAGAGAATACTCCTATTGCTTTGCCTTAATCCTTTCATATGGTGGGTACATTAACAAATGTGTCTTACACTGAATTGTTTTCTAAAAATCTTGCTTAGGCTTCACAGGAAGCAGAGCATGGGTTCACAAGGAAAAAAAATCAGAAGGCATTAGGCTTGTTCCTTGCTAATTTTGGAAAGACCTGTAGACAGTCCATTCTTTGTATTCCCTTTGTTTTTAAATAGGACTCTTGGAACACATGACATGGTCACACTCATTTTCTAAATCACTCCAAATCTCAGGTTTTCTCTTCTGCAATGGGCTAAGTGTGTGTTTGCTGACTGAGAGGATTGATGTAATCCATCAGCAAGCATTATTATTTCCATCCTGTTTCTGGGTCAAGAAATTTTTGCTTCTCACTGCTATTTCCCCACATCGGTGACATTAGGACAGATTCACAAAAATCCCTTGAACTGAATTTTTTAATTTTATTTGCAGGTGATTTTTTTTTTTTCAGAAAACATTTCCTGCAAGTTCACCAGAGGCATCATTTTGTTAAAGAGTTCGATAACTATTATGAAGTCAGTCAAAATTTTTCTATCAGTCTTTCCAACTGAAAATGCCTTCAGAAATGAAATAGCTACTCTGACAAATTATTTCTTCTCCTTGATGAAAAGCTAAAATGTTTCAAAGAAAATTGACAATGAAGATTAATCTTCTGATCTGTTTGAAACTGAAGGTTTCCTGAAAAAGAAATATCACCAGCAGGGCTGGTGATGGGGCTACAATGTGCCCATCCAGGAGACAGGGCAAGAGACATCCTGCAGTGTCAGTCAAAGAGATCCATTCAGGGGAGAAGCAGGGCTGGAGACCAACACACAAGGCAGCTCTGGCACAAACTGAGGGCAGCAGGCTGAGCTGAAATGGGATATCACATCTGTGGACAGTTCTGAGGGGAGCCCCATGTGAGGCTGGTCAGGACTAGTGAGAATTGCTGGTGCACTCAGGGTCCTGATGTTGGGCAGGGGCGATGGTAATGCCATTTCCAGTTCTACCACTGATTTGAACAGTCTTGGAGTAACAGGTTTCACTGTATTTTGTAAAATAAGCATAATAAAAGCTTCCAGTAACTACACATAAGGGTGCCGTGAGACTGATTATCAGGGCTTCTGAAGAACTGTTGTATCCTCAGGCCAAATGTGTTACTGGCAATGTTTCTTACTCTTATAAGTGGCAATCTGAGCAACAGGAACCAAATACTTTCCTAAAGTCACTGAAAACAGCAGACTGAGTTCTGCTCTCATACCTTCACATCACATTTTAACCCAAATTTGTTCAGGATTACTTTTAAAATTCAGACCTGTTTCAAAATCTTTAAGAAAACTCAAGAAAACTATCAGTGACAAAAGTTGAGCTACATTCACCTAATGCATTGCTTGGCTTGGTTTCAAGTAAATATCATCCTCTGCACCTGTGACACATTTTCTATGTATAAAAGTGACACAACAGGAGATAATAAATGAAAATATGTGGTATTCAAGGAATTAAAGCAGGAGGAGCCAGCCACGGGAAGTGGAGCAGAGCAGGAACAACAGCTTCTGGAAATTGTTTCCCTTTCTGGTACCACTGGCATTGTAAGACGTGCCACTTTATCTCTTTGATCCACTTAATCATTTTTATGTCCTTCCAATGTTCTACTTACATGGTAAGATATGGTGATACAAAAATAGTACCACCTACTTATGTTGTATAATACTCTGTAGAGTTGTACCCAAGTGTGCTTGGTAATGTCTAGAGGGATTGTAGAGCTTACTACAAATAAGTAATGAGCATGGGAAGAAAGTAAGTGGTGTGTTTATACTTTATATGTAAAAATTTACATTTATATAAATATATAAATATAAGTATATAAATATATATATAATGTGCATTCTGCAGAATAAAAGCTACTCGAACCTGAAGTCAGAATATCATGTGGAAAAAGCATAGAGTGACAAAAAGATGCCGCAAAATCACCACAGAAAAGAGAAATGAGTGTGTCAGGGGTTTGGAGTGCTTGTAAGGGAGTAATGATAATTGCAAGAAGTTTTTTGGATTTATCAGTGATGTAGTGTTATAAGAATAGGAAGAGCCAGGAACACTTCAGAAGGCTTCAGAGACAAAGTTTGTCCCTCACCCTGTGTACCAGGATACAAGCCCAGCCCTATCTATCAAGAGAAAGTGATGTAGAAAAGTTCTCTGTTTTCCATATGCTTAGCAATATAATGTTGTGGAACTTTCCACATCTGAGATTCAAAGGAAAAAAACAGAACTTTTTTGGAAACAATGAGTTATTGCCTAAGCGCTGAGTGTGACGGGCTGGTTAGCAGATTGAATCCCTAGTCTGCTCACACTGAAGTGTGTGCCAATTTTCTTGTTACTTGTGTATTCTCTCCAGTATATAATTAGAAAAAAAAATGGACACAATAGCACATTTTGGGGGACAAAAAAAGGATAAAAAATAAACCAAACCACCCAGTTCTGCAAAAGGAAACTCCATTGATTTGGGATTAATGTTTAAGATTTAAGAATTTTCTGAAAGAAGTTTCCCATATTATCAGAGTTATACACGGCACATCCCAAGCAGATGACATTTACAGCCTTTGTCAACATTTAAGACTCTAATTTGGGGAAAGTAAATTAGAAAGTAAATTAGTATATTTTGCTTTTTATTGAAATACACAGTAGGAAACCTTTCCAAATTAACTTTGGAAGATGCAGGGCCCTGTAAACACAGAGCTCTCTTTGGGACCACTGTGTTCTAGGATGATTACTTGGCTTGTCCATCTTGTTCCTGTACTTGGCCAAACAATTATTCTGGCAAAATGCCATTGTTAAACTTTTCCTTGGGAAACTTGCTGTTGTCTAACTGAATGTGCAGTGAAAATACGTGAATATTTAAACTGCAACAAAACGATAAGAGGGTTAATGATTTTTTATGTTGCATTTTAAAAAAGCATCTCCTTGGCCTTGATGGACAATGGTATGCACTAATTGCCTAAGTTAGTGAGCAAGATTTTAAAATAAAAACATCATAGAAATGTAAATAAACCCCCCTTGATGCTGCTTCCAATGCAGGAGAGAATTTAGAGAGGAAAAGTATGCATTAGGTTGGTCATCCTCACATGAAAAGATATTGCAGGACATACATTTTTAGCAATGTTATTAATAAAGTGAAGGAAATGTAAGTATCTGTTTTGAGAAAATGTAATTAAAAAATGAAATTTATTTCTTTACCCATATTATCACTTCTATGACAACACTTGCAGTTGCCCTGTAACTGTTATGAAATGAAGGGATTAATGCCCAGTTTTCAGTGATACTCTTCACTGCAGCTATAGAGTTGACACTGAGATCTTGCTAGAATACCCCTTGGGAATTCTGAGAATAGAACAATTAAACCTCATTACAATTCACTTTTCTAATCACTGAATCATGTTCCCAACCTCCTTTTCAAATATGTACCAGGTATTTGTCACAATGCTAAGCAGCCAGGAGTGTTTTGTAACACACATCCTTTGCCTCCTCTTTGAAAAAGTAGTATTTGAACCTGGATTTCTGGAAAGACATGGTTAGTAAACTATCCACTCACATTGTCTCTTCTGTAATGATATACACATTTTCTCTATATTTTATGGAAAGTCATGTGTATATTCAGCATGGTTCAAGACAAAATTGATAAAGAATCATCACTTTTAGCCTCCTGCAGGTTAGCAAGACAAGGAGCCTAATTTAAATCTCAGTGATAATTTTAGGAGGATTTCCTTTCATATGTCACTTGGCTTTCAGTCAGACACTCATGCATACCAGCAGAAAGCCATTCTTGTGATCTTTATCCATGCATCTGTCCATGGGCTGAGCCACCATCAGCAGTTCACATACCCCACTTATGAGACATGTTCAGCACATTGGCTACACAGCTGGTGTTATCCTCCTCATCTCCAGGTTGCAGCCATGCTTCACCTGGTATTTTACCTACAAGCCTTTTTTAGTCACAGGCAATTGTTACCTTGCTTGTCCCCGCAGCAGTGAGGGATGTGGAGGATAGGATCACCAAAGCTGCCCACCTTACCATCACTGACAGCCTTGATAGGGATGTCTAAGCAAGGGTGATCCACACAGCACCTTTCTGTGTCCCTCAGTACAGCTGCTTGTGAAGCACTCCCTAGCACCTCCAATGAACCAACCACCTAATCCCAAAAGCCACTAACTATGATGTCCAACAGAAAGAGCAGGCAAGATTGAAAACACAATTAGCCAGCATCAGGGAATAATTAGGTGATGTTAGTGCATGTTGGTGGGAAAGGGCAACACATCCTAGACTATGAGTAAAGGCATAAAACCCCACAGTGGTCCCTGTCAGTCTGACCTTGGAGAAGTGACCTTCCAGACAACAAATATGAGTATTGGTTTAGTCTACAGATGCTCTGAGATATTTTAATGGCATTTGACTCACCAAAATATCCCAACAGAATGGATTTAATCACAGCTAGAACCAGAGGGATTTTAACTCCCCCACCTCCTTCTGCCTATAGCCCCTCAAGGAGCTAGAGATAACCAGTGACTTGGCCCCAAGACACATATCCTGAATTACTCATAAATGCATAAACCCTCTCTGAAACACTCGAGACATTTTTGTCGTTGCCCACATCACCTGTAACTGCTGTGAAGGTGATGATATGGGTTGACCCAGAGCAAATCCCCACCAAATCCCTAGCACAGGCTGCAGCTCTTTTCTGTCTGTCTCAGGTTGACTTAGGCTGACAGCAACTAGGGCTCAGGGTTCCTGGGCTGTTGCTTTAATTTTTTCCTCAAATGTTGGATACTTTTGGCAAGGAAGCTGGAGGTTCTTTTTCTCCTACTTTTCCTTTAAAAAAAAGATGTTCTTTTTCTTTCTAATCTTCATGACAGAGATGTCCTATATTTGTTTTTTATTTGGTTTTCCCCTTTCTCATGTTCTTCTCTCAGCAAAATATGACATTTTGAAGTTTTCTGGGCTGGAGAAGTAAAACTGCTTTTTGCCAGTGAATCAATTTTATTTTTTTATCGAAAGAAATTTCTCAACTTTTTGACAGACAACAAAGCTATTGTGCACTACCCAGAACAAACCCTATTCCACAGCGGAGGTAAGAAAAAGTTATAATATTAAATACTATTTGGTATATAGCTTTTGTTCAGAATGTCACCTGTATGCTTACTCTGGCTTCCTGATGGATGAACAGGAAGGAGAAACACAGGCAAGAGGGCAGAAAGAAACTTTAAAGTTAATATTCTGTTAATTTGAATGTGAGTTGTTCACAGCAGTGCTGTCAGTGTGACGGATTTTGCACTGTAAGACATAGGATGACTTCCAAGAATTATTCTTTTTCCTATCTTGTATACACTATATCTGGAATATTTGTGACTTGGGATATTGTATGAGAGGTGTGGAAAAGCTGAGAATGAACACTTTCCCACTGAAGATAATAGGAGTTTTGCCAGAGACTGAGATTGTGCTCAGAGTATTTATAGGTGGTATTTATCTAGGAGTCAGAAAATCTGTATTCAGCTCTTTAGTTCACTACTGATTTCTGGATAGATGTATGTCACTTAAAGCCTAATTTTTAAGGCAGTTAGTTCTCAATAGTTTTAAATAGCTCTGACACTTCCTTCAGGTCCCAAAGAGAAAATTTATAATCTTCTGAAAATTCAGGCATTAGTCTCTGTCTCCTAGTGCTGTATCTTTCTAAGCTCTTCTGATTCACCTATATCAAGTGGCCCACCTCTTTAGATTACAGCACTTCATTGTTCCTGGTCCCTGTTAGGATGCAAGAAGAGTATTAAACATTTTCCCAGTGCCTCACTGTATCAGGCACAAGCTTTGTATTATTACACCTAAGAAATTATATAAGTTGCACTGAAATGTACTTAGAGGCCAGTGAGTGCAGAAGTTTTCATTTACTCAGAGTAAGTGTAGAAGTGAGTGCAATGACTGAAAATGAAGATGCAATACCAAAAATAGAGTCCTACAACAAAATCAGATGTAAGAACAAAGATACAGTCCAAAGAACTTCCCCAGAAACTAATCAAACTGGTATGAACCTGTCTGTATCTGTGTGAGTATACTGGGTTTGCGTGGCAAGGTTTTGGTAGCGGGGGATGTGCAGAAGTGGTTTCTGTGAGAATCTGCCAGAAACTTCGCCCATGTCTGACAGAGCTGATGCCAGCTGGCTTCAAGATAGACTCGCCACCGGGTGAGCTGAGCAATGGCATTGATAATGTACTGAAGAAAAGTTAACAAACACTGAAGGGCAGACAGAAGAGAGGAGTAAGAACGCGAGAGGAACAGCCCTGCAAATCAGTGAAGAAGGAGAGGGAGGTGGCAATCCAGGCACCAGAACAGACATTCTCCTGTAGCCCATGGTGACCCCCCCTAGAGCCCATGAGGTCCACTGTGGAGCAGAGATCCACCTGCAGGCCCTGGAGGACTCCACACTGGAGCAAGGGAATGCCTGAAGGGGGCTGTGACACCATGGAAAGCCTACACTGGAGCAGGCTTCTGGGTGGATTTGTGACCCCATGAAAAGAGGAAGCCCACACTGGAGCAGAAGCAGATTCACTGGCAGGACTTATGACTCCGTGGGGAGAACCCACTCTGGAGCCATCTGTTCCTGAAGGACAGCACTGTGTGGAAGGGATCTGAGCTGGAGCAGTTCATGAAGAACTGCAACCCATGGGAAGGACTCAAGTTGGAGAAGTTCATGGTGGACTGTCTCTCATGGGAGGGATCCCATGCAGGAGCAGGGAGGAGTGTGAGGAATCCTGACTGAGACGGAAGGAGCAGAGGCATGATAATGAAGAAGAGTGTGATGAACTGGCCACAGCCCTCATTCCCCATCCTCCTGTGCCACTGTGGAAGAGGAGGAAGAGAAATCAGGACTGAAGTTGAGCCTGGGAAGAAGGAACAGGTAGAGGGAAGGTGTTTAAAAGGTCTTGTTCCTCATTATCCTTCTCTCTACTAACTAGCAGTACATTAAATTAATTTCCCCAAGTCCAATCTGTTTTGGATGTGAAATTCATTGATGTGATCTCTCTCTCTGTATCTTGAACAATGACTCTCTGAGTGGACAGGATTTCACAAAGCACAAAGATGTTCAGAGGGTTGGAATACTCCTCCCATGAAAAAGGCCAAGAGACTTGGGGTCTTTCAGCCTGGGCAGAACTTACTGCTGTCTTTCAATGTAAAAAGAGGAAGAGATGTTTTTACCAAAGTAAAAACAGTGAACAGCTGTTCAGTAGACAGCTTACATTTGTTCAAAAAAAATGGACTGCTTTGACACTTTAAACTCTTGAAACCTACATTACTTCCTCCTCTTTTATACTGAGTCCTCTCTTATGTCTACATTGATTTCTTAAAGCATTTCCTAAGGGCTGCCACAACATTTCTCTTCTTTCTCAAGGACTCCGAACACAAGTGGTAGTGCATTCGTGATGTTGTGGTTTAGGAATGGTACTCCCCAATTTAGTGCTCCCCTTGAGACTCTCCAAGCCACATTGCTGCTCACTTGCTCCCCAGTCTCCCTCCCCGCTTTGGCAGGAGGGAGAGGAGAACTGGAGCCACAAAACATAAAGGTTACAGGCTGAGGTAAGAACAATTTACTGGAAACAGACACGAGATAAGAAAACAAACAGTAATAGCAACAGTATTATTACAGAAGTGTAGAAGAGATTGGCAAGTGATCCACACACAAAATGCTCAGCACTGGCATTATCCAACTCCTCCTTCCCCACCACACTTACTCAACCAGAAGGGACCTGTTCTCTCCAGAACAGATTCCCTTCCCCCACACCCAGCAATGACCTCAAGTGGTATAGAATAATGATTCTGTCCTAGCCACGCCCCCTCCTGGTGTTTGCAAAAATTAACCCTGTCCTGGCCAGAACCAAGACAGTTGGCTACTCCAACACAGTTAGAAGCTCCTCCTGCTCCTAAAGTGACTTCGCAACTCCACGATGATGATGGTGTGATGAGGAAATACGACAAAGCACCAGCTCAGCACTCCAATATGCCTACCCCTCCTCTCTCAGCACATAGTCTGCTTTGCAAAACTTGAGAAGCAGCTTTTGGACAGGAATACACATGTGCTTGTCCAATGAAGGAGAAAGTGACTTCCTGGATAGTGATCTTTCTCATCATAAGCACCAGGCTTATAAAACTAGTTGAGTCAATTATATGTCACTCAACTTACTCCTGTTGCACAGTTGTCCAGTATACTAAGACCACCTGTTGGAGTTCATACACACACAGGTAACCCCATACACCAAGGCAAGGCTAAGGTGTTAAGGCAAAGTTTACTCTGAAGTCAAAAACCCTAAAATACCCTGCTGAAAATCACAGCGGGAGGAAGGAGCATGCAGCCTGTAGCCTGGGTGCTTTTTATATCAACACCTTTTGCATGCACATAACTTCAAAGCTGTGTTCTCTCCCTGTCCTTCTATGGACTTCTCCTCTCCCCAGTAGGGACCCCACAGCATGTCTGTGAGAATGCGTTCTCTCTTCTTGCAACAGTGGAGTCAGCTTCATAAACAGGCAGCCAAAGAAATACAGACAGTGCTATTCACGGGAAATCATTTTCCCCCATGTTGGGCCTTTCCAAGAAGCCAAAACTGGCTTGACTGAAAATCCTTTTATCCTCTTCCAGTAAATCTTTCACATAGAATTTTTCTGCCCCTACACCACCGTAGTGCAGCCCTCCACTCTCACTTCAAGTCGTGCCAACAGGTAGACACCAAAGGCAGCGGTGCTGTTCCTTCCCATCACAGCTAGCTGCACACGGAATCATCTGGTGTTACATCAAACTCTCAAGGAAAAATCAGTTTCCTGCTCTGGCGCACTACAAAGAAGGCCTTGGGCCCTGCCAAGAGACAGCCTTTCCCATACCTGAATTCCAGCCCTCTCCAGTTTGTCCCTCATCGGCACTTTCTGTTCCTTCACGTCCTTGCTATGGGTCTTCATAGCAGCAAGTGAAGCTTCTGCCAGAGAGTTCTTTTTGAGAACTTCATCAAGCTTTTCCAGCAGCTGCGTGAGCAATGGCTAAAGAAATGATGTTCCATGAACATGGAGAAACCAGTAAGAACATAACACAAGAGATGCTTTTACAGATGGGATTAAATAAAGAGATCGCTCATCAGGTTGGCCAGCAGGGTGAGGGGAGCATTCTCCCTTTCTACTCTGCTCTCATGGGACCCCACTTGGAGCACTGTCCAAGTAAGACATGGACCTGATGGAATGCGTCCAGAGGAAGGCCATAAATGTCCAGAGGGCTGGATCAGCTCTCCCATGTAAAAAGGCTGAGAGACTTGGGCTTTTTCAGCCAAGGAAAAGCAGACTATGGGCAGAGCTTCAGAATGCCATCGAAATGAGGTCCAAATTATAGCGCAGATCCAGACTCAATCACCTCCTCTCAGCAGCATTTTAAAGTGAATTCAGTAGTAAGATCACTTGTGCTTACACTGACAGGCTCTACTTAGGGATATATCTGCATCTTCCTCTAATAGAGTCACCTGTATGTCCAGCTGAGTATCTGTTTGAGTTGAAGAATCAAATCTTAGCTGAAGATTTTTTCTCTCCAATGTAGGCAGCTAAGCGAGCAAGAAAACAGAGACCCAGTGGAGAAAAGAATCCTCGTCAAGAGTGCAGCATCACACTGCATCTGACTTCAGCCAAAGGCAATGCAATTCATCTGTAACAGAGCTAAGTACCTTTTTCTTAGAAGAAGGGACAAAATATTCTTCCTTCTCTGCTCCTGCTGCTGGCAGGATACCTAAAAAAAAGTCAAAATTGTCTTGTTACTCTGAGCGATTATTTCACTCTCCTTCTCCACAATCACATCACCCCAAGGCAGTTCACAGAGGTAACCATTTAGTCTCTCTGCAATTACCTTTGCTGTGCTCCACTGCAACAGAGCGCACATCCAAATTCTTGCCAACTGCAGCAGGAAGCATCAGGTTGGCCCTCACTTTCCCTTGACCTTTGCAATCAGTCTGTGTAATTTCAAAGACACAGCTGAGAACTGGCACTGACTCCTTCTAACCCACCTTTGCGCACAACACCTCTGCTTCAGCCAACAGGCCTAATGAGTGGGATTGGGTGACAGAATGAACAAAATGGGCAAACACAACCAGCACATTCGGCATCTCTCTTGAGCAGAACTTTCAAAAGGGGATGAAGTACCCCTGCCCAGTCCAGAGAGAACCTAGGCAGAAGAAATACATCTCTAGACTATAGGTCATAAGGGTCATCCATCTGACATTAATAGATTGAGGGAAGCAGGCTGTGGGGTGGAAAACAGCAGTCCTCACAACGCCAGTCTTGTAGCGCTGCAGAGGACTGTAAGCAGCAGAAAGCTTTACTGCTTTGCTCTAGAAATCCAGCTTGGAAGTCAGCTTCAAGGAGAGCCAGGACATCAGCTTGACCTCACTTTATCCCAGCACTAACTGAACAGTTTGTCTGAAATGTCAAGGTCTAAGTTTCATGCATTGAAATGACAGGATTTCAGAGGATGGGATCCAAGCATAGGACATGGGCTGCACTAACCCATTAAGTACCCAACCAGCTATTAAAACACAAGGGGG
>NW_020955653.1:50219-51718 GCF_003031625.1 Empidonax traillii
CTGGAAATTTTAGGACATCCAGATAGAATATGGCACTTGGCAAACTTTCACTTAGCCAACTTTGAAACATACAGACAGAACAAGACACTCAGCAAGGCACTGATTGGACTTTTTTGGCCAGGCTTACAATGTATTTCGAGAAGAAGAAGGTTGGAGAAGAAAGAGAAAGAAGAAGGAGGGAGAGAGAGAGAATCACCACTGTAAGATCCAGCATGGTCTCAGCAGTTTTTAAATCCAGTGTAACAGAATGCTCCCCGTAGCACACACGTGTTGCCGTCCTTTTATCAGTTCTGCTCGCCCGGGGCCCTCCACAGGCAAGTCCATGCTAATTGCAGCTCCACAGTTACACGGTCGAGCTTTACACGGAGCCAGAATGTTCCTGGCACCATTCTGCACCTTGCAGCAGCCCTAGGTGATTGACTGGCCCCATTATCATGCACCACGGGCTGACTTTTCTAATGTTCGTGCACTACACAGCACAGTGCATGAAGGCTCGAGGTGGGGGGAGCAGTGCAGTGCCCTACCTACGCAGTGCTCGCCCTGCTCCCCCACCACTTTCCCACCCGGTTCTTTTGAGCCAGTCAACTCTTCTCTGGCCTACAGCAGCTCGGTACTGCCAATTTTACCTAAATAACTTTGTATCCTAACTGTATTTGAGTGTTTTCTTGAATGGAGTTTAGAAAAAGACAAAGGCTTGTCTATAGGCAGGTAGGACCCAACTCAGAAGTGTCTTGGGGTAGTGACCCTTCCTCTCCAAAATGTTTTTTTTTTTCTTTCTTGTGCAAGGGAAGCACTATGAGACTGTGACCTTACGCTGAGGAGGTCTGTAACCTCCCTCTCTGCAAACCTCTGTGAGCTTTCCTTCTTGGGACTGTTTCTGGCTGAAAGGCAATAGCAGTATTTATCCCACCAACAACACTAATGATCAAAGTTCCCCTGCAGATAGAAGCTGTTGGAAGAGACAAGATGTAGCTAGCAGCTAAGGAGTTACAGGAAAGAATATGCAACAGGCAATGTCCTGAGAGCAAGCATCTCCCAATGCTTGTTCATCCCAGGGAGGCCCAGAATGGAGCGACCCCAGCCTGCACAGTTATTATGGTCAGATAATTCGAAAGCATGGGACTGAACGTGAAGAAAGAAGGCAGATAAAATCACTCAAGGACTAACACACAAGAAGGGATACTTGACTGCTATGCAAGTTATGAAAGAAACTAAACAGTCCTCTTTTTTTTTTTTTTTTTCCTACAGTAAAGAAAAATATCAGGGCTGACTGTGCTGTCTTTACTAGCTTGGTACTCTGTGGATGATCCCAGTAGAACTTGAAGGGTTTAGTGCAAATTTCAGAAGGAAACATATTTCTGGAATGAGGGGAAGAAGGCTTATAAGGGATAAAAGGGCAGAAATTCATAGGATTGGTTAGTTCTGATGCTCTGACAATAATTCATAAATTCTCTGATTAAAAGTGTAGCGTAATTCCAGAGAATTTGTTCAAAAAGCGG
>NW_020955653.1:52973-55353 GCF_003031625.1 Empidonax traillii
AGTGACAGCCGTTGCAGCAGAGTGTGTTTCTCCATACTGCTTCCTGATACCATGCCTACAAGTGGCTCTTTCACATCAACTAGAACAACTTCCACTGCTATAACTGGTGAGGGATTAATCCATGGAAGGAAAGGACACTATGGTCTTCTCTTTTACAAGTTTTGGGAAGCTGGTCCATGCCTTCTTTTGAGGCACAAAAGAATACTTGCCCGTTTTAGCAGGCTCTGACTTTTATCTAGGTAGTCAAAATCTGGCTCCTTATTTGTGAATGGTAATCATTCCTTGATGGTAAGTTATCAGGGAATTATTTCATAAACAGCCTGTGGCCTGACTCATTCACCCCTCTCCGTGGGGATCCTTGCATTTGGCTGTGATGGACTTTTACCATATAAGTTGAAAATTAATCATGGAAAGGGTTAGCAGTTTAAACTTAAAAAAGTGCAAACTAATGGGATTTAGCACTTAGGTATTATACTAATCAAGACACTAAATCTTTAATTTGTATTATTATAATCTACACAGGGGCCTTTTAGGTGAAAAAAATACCAATGCCCATGTTACATATTAGCATTTCCTTGAAGAGTCATTTTCTTTCCTTGCTGTTGTCTTCCACCTGCCTTCCCCCTTTCTTCCTAAATAAATAGAAGGAGGAAATGCAAAATCGTTCCTTAAAAGGACTTCCCCTTCAGGAAATTGTTTGTTTCCTCTTTGGCTGTGCGCATGTAGTGAACAGCCTCCTGCTGCTCACGGTAGATGGCTCAGAATTTGCACCTCTGAAGGAAGTGCTCAGCAGGTCCTTTGGTGTCAAGAAAGCAGGCAGATTTTCAGAAAGGCTGGGAATTTGGGGTGCTGAATTCCCTTGAAAATCCGTGTTTCTACAAAAGCATTTAGAGCCTCAACTGAAGCTGAGCTTATTTGTTGAGCTCTTGCCAATAGCTAGAATGGAACTATTGAAAACTCATTTTCTAAATGACCTCTTTTAAAGACTGCCCAAATCAACAGGAATTTTATCTCCCTTATTGATTATTGAAAAGGAACTTAAAGAGTCTAACTCTGTTGTTCAAAGGTAGTCATTAAACATAAAATAAGCAGTGGATTGAAGAGGTTAGAAATACTGTTCATTACTAATGATTGCTGGGATTAGGATATGGTAAACCATGGGAGACTCCCAGCCTGCCTCCTATTCAAAGCCTGCCCTTGCCTTAGAGAAAACAGGAACAGATTCTCTCCAAAACACTGTCCACGTGAGGGTAAAACACAGTCTCCTGGGAACCAGCTGTACATCAGTTTTGCTATTTATTCTTTTCATTGAGGCTAACATTCTTCATTATTGTAGCACATACTTCAGACTTTCTCAAAAAGGGGAAATTTCAGGATGACTCCAATGTTGTGTTTCTGATCTTCCCCTGCTCCAGCATGGGGTCCCTCCCACAGGAGACGGTCCTCCATGAACTTCTCCAACACATGGGCTGCATCATCAGCCTGGGTCCCTACCGGGGCCACAAGTCCTGCTAGCAAATCTGCTCCAGGCTCCTGCTAGGAGCCAGCATGAGCTTCCCAGGAGGTCACAGTCTCCTTTCAGGCATCCACCTGCTCCGGTGTGGGGTCTTCCAGGGCCTGCAGGTGGCTCTCTGGCCCACCATGAGCCTCCCTGGTCTTGGAACCGGCTGCGGTGCCATGTGTAAGGGGGATACTTTTGATTTAGATGATCAGTGGAGGAGCATAGAGGGGTGAGAAAGTGACTGTATTAGCATGTGAAACTAACCGGAGTATTGTACAATGTAACTTTACTGGACAAGTTGACTGTAAGGCCAGTTGTACTTTTAGCAAAGTCAAGTAGATGTCTCTTATTATCATAACTGAGTTCCTCCTTGGTTTGGTTACATTCTGCAAGATAAATACAAATACCCTTGAAACACAATGGTAGAGGTCATACATTGGGGTGGGGAAGGTGATGGAGAGAGGAAGATTATACAGGCAGGGGTCGTTCGTCCCCTTGCCCGACAGTAGGGCATGCGCAGACTGTTGCCATGAGGTAATGAACAGGCGGTGTTGGGCTGCCACTCAAGCATCACCTTATGCTGCGTCCTGGCCCTACGTGGTGTAATGTAGAGCTGATAAAATGGGGTGTCAGGACTGCTGGGTTGAGCGATGGTCATCCTTCCATCGAGACTGTTGCCCCGTGAAGACGCCCGCTAAGGGTGAGTGCCAACCAGCCGCTGCAGATCCTGGTAGCCCTGGCCTGTCTGTGCAGGTAAGCACAGTTTATTGATAGGAAGCAACCGAGAAACCAAACACTTTATATCCTTTTTCTTGTATCACTTTAATTCCCTTTTTACTAGCTAATATTGTATCCTTTTAATTCCCCTTGTACTAACTA
>NW_020955653.1:57374-77032 GCF_003031625.1 Empidonax traillii
AGCCTCAAGACATGGCCTGGGTCGACCTGCACAGCGCGGCAGCCCGCGGCGACCTCGACCAGCTGTGGCGGCACTGGTGGCTGAAGAAATTCCTTATCAACAGCCGCAATAAGGACAATCTCGCAATCGAGATCTGCCCATCCCCTCCCCGCCTGGGACTTGGTAGATTCTGCCGGGCATCTTTTGTGTCTGATGAACCCAGGCCGAGGCTGCTAAGCCTCAAGACATGGCCTGGGTCGACCTGCACAGCGCGACCCCCTGCAGCGACCTCGACCAGCTGTGATGGCACTGGTGGTTGAAGAAATTCCTTATCAACAGCCGCAATAAGGACAATCTTGCAATCGAGATCTGCCCATCCCCTCCCCGCCTGGGACTTGGTAGATTCTGCCGGGCATCTTTTGTGTCTGATGAACCCAGGCCGAGGCTGCTGAGCCTCAAGACATGGCCTGGATCGACCTGCACAGCGCGACCCCCTGCAGCGACCTCGACCAGCTGTGGCGGCCCTTGTTTCCAGGCAGTACAGCACCAGCAGAGAGACTGTGCAGCTATTCTGCTGGAGCATGGTGCCAACCATGACCACACAGCTGCTGCTGGCAACACAGCCCTTCACTTTGCTGCCCTGGTGTGTAACAAATCTCTAGTGGAGTTGTTACTTGAGCACGGTGCCGATATCAATGCAAAGAATCACTATCCAGTGGTCTTTGTGGGTCCCTTCCACCTCAGCAGATTCTGTGATTCTATGATTCTGTGATGTGTTTATTGCCATAAACACTGTCTACATTGTATTTGATTAGTGAAGTTTTTCCAAAGGCAAACGTTTTTATTATGGCTTAAGAGTTAAGAGGAGAGGTTTGGAAGAACCAAACATATTATGCTCTATTTTTTATGTGCTAGGGGCTTTTACAACTGTTTTCCCCATTGCCTTTCTTCCTGATTGCTTCTTTGTCTTGGTGAGAAGTGGCAGAAAGTGGCAAACAGGCCAGTGCTGTGGATATTTACAGTAATGTCTGATAGCTACAAAGCGATATATTCATGGAAGGGAAAAATGACATTTCCACCACGTACAGGGGTCATATAGAGGCCTTTGAAAGCTGTACTGAAAATATTACATGACAGACAGCTGGTGTATCTGAGTTAATACTAGAGTACCTTGCCCAGGCTTGCCAGCAAAAGGGGAAAAGTGACTTAAGTGACTGTGTGACTGCCAAGTCACCTGCAGGTTTTTGTTAATTTTGATTGCTCACTGGAACAGGGTCCCCAAAATACAAAACCTGAGAGAATTCGAGATGCATTTGGATGAGACTCTCAGGCACATGGTGTGACTTGGGGATGGTCCTGTGCAGGGTTAAAAGTTGGACTCAATGGTCTTTGTGGGTCCCTTCCACCTCAGCAGATTCTATGATTCTGTGATGTGTTTATTGCCATAAACACTGTCTACATTGTATTTGATTGGTGAAGTTTTTCTAAAGGCAAACATGCTTTTATTATGGCCTAAGAGTTAAGAGGCGAGGTATGGAAGAACCAAAACATATTATGTTGTGCCTTTCATCTGCTAGGGAATTTTTCATCTGTTTTCCCCATTGCCTTTCTTCCTGATTGCTTCTTTGTCTTGGTGAGAAGTGGCAGAAAGTGGCAAACAGGCCAGTGCTGTGGATGTTTACAGTAATGTCTGATAGCTACAAAGCGATATATTCATGGAAGGGAAAAATGACATTTCCACCACGTACAGGGGTCATATAGAGGCACTGACTACCTTAGGAATGGGTATTTCAAAGAACCCAAGGGACACAGATGGGCTTTCAAAATAGCTGCTGTGGAGACAGGGGCGGCTAAGCAGTTGAATTCACTACCTGGCCTCTCGGACAACCCTTCTGCTGTGGGACTGTTGAAGGCTGAGGAACGACGAGTGCCAATTGCCACTATGATAGTGCACCGTCGGCCGTATCGAACGGACCGAGACCGATAGCCAACAAGTACCATAGGGGAAAGTTGAAAAGAACTTTGAAGAGAGAGTCCAAGAGGGTGTGAAACCGTTAGGAGGCGCCTGCTTTTTGGGCGAGCTCATGTCTTCCAGCCACTCGTATCTCGCCTTAGGGATCTGCCCATCCTCTCCCCACACCTGCTCCCCCTCCCTGCCTGGGGCTCAGCAGAGTCCGCCGGGCGTCGTAAAGGGATGATCAAGTTCCTTCTTCAAAAAGGGGCTGATGTGAATGCTACAGATAATCATGAAAGCTGAAGGATTTGGTAAGAGCATGTGTGGGACCCCTTAGCATTGTTCAAGTTGGATTGATGGGAGTCATAAGAAAGAGCTTTGAAAAAGGGCCAGGAACCATCCAGAAGGAGCTTCAGTGTGACTTGTGAAAAGCAGACCTGTGCTCCGCTACTTGCTTACTTCAGGGGACAATTTCCACACTTGAGGACTGCAAGAAAGCCCTGTCTGTGGTCCCACGTGCACACACGCACGTGCACGCAGACACGTATGCAGACGCACACACACACACAGTCTGAGTCTGCTCTGGGTGAGTGGCTGGCCTGGAGACCTCCTGAGGTCTTACACACGGCTGTGAGCAAAATAGTTACTGGACTGACAGCAAGAGTGCTCCTTCTTCCGCCTCTATCACGGTGTGGCTGTCCCTTGTATTGCGCTGGGAAGCATGAAAGCCTCACAGTCCAGCTGCTCTTGGGTCTGCTTGAAAAGCTTTTTGGGCGAGCTCATGTCATTATACCTTCCAGCCACTCATATCTCGCCTTCGGGATCTGCCCATCCTCTCCCCACACCCGCTCCCCCTCCCCGCCTGGGGCTCAGCAAAGGATTTGGTAAGAGCATGTGTGGGACTCCTTAGCACTGTTCTAGTTGGATTGACGGGAGACATAATAAAGAGCTTTGAAAAAGGGCCAAGAACCATCCAGAAGTAGTTTCAGTGGGACTTGTGAAAAGCAGACCTGCAGTTCGCTATTTGCTAACTCAGGGGAGATTTATGGTCCATTATGCATTATTAAAAGGTTAATAGTTGCCTAATATTCAAAATGTAAGTCAGACTGCAAGTCCATTTTTCTTCTCTGCACTGCACCTCTCAGTTTTGTGATTTCAGCGTTGGAGATGCTCAGTGGTGTAGGAACACTCTAAAGAATGTCAGCACAGCAGAGGCTACAAGCAGACTCCTCCAGTTGGTCTGTGCTAACTATGAAGCTGGTATTGTGGGAAAGTCTGTGTTACTAAAACTCTGACTTAGCTCGCCTTGGACAGGTGATAAACTGGTGTGTGGATGAGGACAAGGGTTTGATAACTTCAGCACAGCGCTAACTCTAATCTGCTCTGCACCCTGCTTTGCTCTGAGTTTTCATGGCCCCACGTGCTCTGGTGCAAGATGTATCGTTCCAACAGGCGGGACCCATTTCTCTCTATGCCTTATAGAGGCAGTCTCCTATGACCAGTCAGATGCGGTCAAATGTGTTCCACTCTCTCAGTCTTTGCATTGGCTACGCAGGCTCTGGTTAACAGGTCAGCATTATGTTCTAATGGGGTTAACCAATTTTGGAGTCTTCACTCTTAAAAGTAAGCACTGCATCACAGTATTCCACCCTTGAAATTCACTGCTAGTTTCTACATGCTATGTTTTTCCTGAATTTTCCCTTTTTTGTTTTCCTCATTTTACTTTGCCTCCTCCTCATCTTTCTCTGTTTCTCTCTACATTTTTCAGTCTTATCTTCACTGACATCATCTTTTCTGTTTCTCTTTTCTTACTGCTCTTATGTAGTGTCATTATTTATTGTTTTCTTTAAACAATCCTTCTCTTTAATACACATCTTACACTTTTGTCTTCCAAAAACTTTGGAATAGAAAATAAGTTCCATTCTTCTTCCTCTGCAGCAAACCTATTATATATGTCAATATATATTTCTACACACTATAATAAATACAAAGATTTATAGAAAAAAAAATTTCAACCCTAAACACAACTAATCAAAGTCCATCTAGCATCTTAATTGTTCCTTTTCTCTTATTCAATGCTTACAAAACAGCTTTAATATTTGAAAATGGATTTCATGTTCAGGGAGATAGAAGCAATGTTTAGGTTTCTGTATGCAGGGCAAAATTGTTCCTGGCTAGTTAAAGCTAGGGGCTGGGACACAGGGACTCTGGGGACCTCTCTACATCACTCACTGTAGAAAAAACCCAATCTAATTCCATAAAGGTGCGTGAAGAAGTCAGCAGAGCTCTTCCTGCTTCAGGGGCAAATGCATATGCTGGGTTTTTCCATGAAGATGTGGCAGCTAACTCAGTTCCAGCTCAACTCTCTAACCAGCCCTAAGCTCTGTCCTTCACACTTATGTGACAAAAGCAGAGAATCTCACAAATTTCCTACAGTTGGACATCTGTAAAATGTGAGCTCAAGTATTTTCTAAAATACCAGAACAATATCTCAAGTATCCTTTTATGTCATTGCTAAATAAAATCAAGGAACTTATTGTCATTTGGAAGTTTATGTGCTTGGACCTTAACACAGAAAAAAGCACTCGGCATGAGACAATTCCCTCACAACAACTGTGAGCCCTTGCTGCTGGCTGCAGCCTCCTTCAGTTCATTTCCAGTGGGAGGACATGCAAAACCCCAGAAAAATACGGACAACTCTCAGCTTGTAGAAGCCCAAGCTCCACTCAGCCCAGATGGTCTGTCTGACCCTCTTACACAGGTGTCTTCTTGTAGGCATTCCCAAAAGCACCCACCCAAGACAACCTACCCTCACCTAAAAACCTCCAGGAGAATACGTGCCCTTCATTTCATGCAACTGCCTCCAAACAGAAGAGCTTACTAGCTAGAGGAAGGCTTGTTCATAGATCTCCTATCTGATTTCCAACACACTTCACCTCATGACCATTTGAGCACCCGTGCAATACAGGTGACAGTAGTCTGAGGTCCAACCCTGTGTCCTTGCTGCTCTTGCAGCAAAAGTAGCGTGCCTAGCAGCTCAAGGGAGGTGATTCTGCCCCTCTGGTCTGGTCTGGTGAGACCCCACTTTGCCGCAGCTCAGGAATGAACACATGAGAGCTACACAGCTCCAAGCGCACGGCAGCAGATTCCGGACAGATCTGCCTTTCTTCAAAATGGCCGCTTTTTATAGGGTAGGCGGGGAGGATTCCAGAAACTGGGCGTGGTTATGTAAAACCAGGGCCTGAAAGGCGGGGTTAACATGAATATGCAACATGGCGGAGGGCTCACACCGGTGAGGTAACTGGGAAGGAAGGTGGTTGGGTAGGGCATAGACCTCCCTGCAAACTGCCCGATGGGAAAGTGACAAGCAGCCCAAGGGGAAAAGTGCATAGTAACATGGGGAAACGTGACTTTGAACAAGGGCAGCAACCTATCTATAGGTTTTAGCCCAAAGTGTCTGTAATATAGTCCTTTAAGAGGATGTAGAATGAGTGTTCTTCTCTTCCAGGAACTCCTTTTTCCGTAGTAGGTAAGCTTTGTCCTCATTATGGCTGTCTCCAACACCACCTGGAGTGCTGCATGCAGCTCTGTGATCCCCCAGAATAAGAAGGACGTGGATGTGCTGCAGAGCATCCAGAGGAGGCCACAGAGTTGATCAGAGGCCTGGAGCACCTCTGCTATGGATTTAGGCTGAGAGAGTTGGGGTTGTTCAGCCTGGACAAGAGAAGGCTCTGGGGAGACCTTACAGCTTATTCCAGTGCCTAAAGGGGGCATATAAGAAAGCTAGAGAGGGATTTTTGACAAGGGCATGTAGTGGTGGGACAAGGGGAAATGGCTGTAAACTGAAAGGGGACAGGTTTAGATTAGATATTAGGAAGAAATTCTTCCCTGTGGAAGTTGTGAGACACTGAAACAGGTTGCCCAGAGATGATGTGGATGCCCCATTCCTGGAAGTGTTCAAGGTCAGGTTGAATGAGGTTTTGAGCAACCCAGTCTAGTGGAAGGTGTCCCTCCCCAGGATAGGGGGGTTGGAACTAGATGGTTTTAAGTCTCTTCCAACCCAAACCATTCTATGTGGAGGAGAAGCAGCATTGTGGCACAGTGGTGATTTCATATATCCCATATTCGGTCTGGGAGCCACAACCCGGGTTCTTTTGAAAACTACCCAGAGCAACAACTAACAGGATTTTTGCTTGTAACACCTGCTGCTGTACTTTGAAAGGAGAATCTGGAACTTCTAGTAGCAGATGGCCCTTTCACATCTTCATAGCTTCTTGGTAAACCTCTGACCTTTCTGAAGTTGTTTCAGTAAGCCAGTTAAGTCTGAATCAGGAAAAACGTAAGGCTCATGAAGAAGCTTAATCCCACTTAGTAACCCAATCTTATGACATTTACAGACCTTCTGCTATTTTTATTTTCAGTAACAGGGTAGTAATCTTTTGTCATCCAACTTTATTATTGCTTCCAAGAATTTTATAGGAGCAGCGTAACCATTTACCCACTTGCTGCAAAGGACCTGAATTATAAGTGTGCTGGAGCTACTCTCCCACCCACACAATGTGTGTTTTGGAGTGCTGATGTAACTGGTGGAGTTTCACAAGCCACTGTTGACTTTTCTCAAAGACTGCTGTTTCCCCTCTGACTAGTCCTATATTCCAGACAGGAAACATGGAGCTGTTTTGGAAGATAGCCATCTTCAAGTCAGTGAAAACAGCGCACATAGCACCTTTTTGCCTCCCTGACTTGCCAAATAAACAAGTGTGGAAAGACTTCTGAAGGGCATTGTCTTGTATTCTAAGACGTGGCAGGTAAGACAGGTGAGACGAATTCCTCATCCCCCATCCCCCATGCTTTCATTTTCCCTCACCAATGGCTGTAAACTGGGCTTCAAACTTGAGTTATTTTCAGATAGCCAAAGTTAGTCAAGGTGAATGCCAGACCTGCTCTAGAAACACCAGAGTCAATAGTAGTCTTTCAACTGACTTCTGCTAACAAACGATTGGCCACACTTTCCAAGAATTTGGCTCTTGCTGAAGAAGGTTGATGAACAGTGTTAGGAACTGTGGCAGTAGTTAGGATACCTTATGTACTACAGAAGTTGTTCAATATCTTGCAAGAATGGCTCAGTACAAGGATGCAGCAGAAACGGGGTGGCAACTGTTGACTTGCTCTTTGATTTGATTGTTCTTCCACATTGTTCTCTCAGTATGAAAGTCTCAGAATCACAAATTAAAATGTAGTTATTTCGTCATTTTCACACAGCTTAACTTTATGTTCCTTTCCAACTCGCCACTGAAGGCCTTCAGTCTGAGGCATATACGTTTGTATCACTCCAGGCATTTGGCTGTTGTGTAAAAAGCTTTGTAGTGTGAGTTGTGCATACTTTCTAGCTTTCCCTCTCTCCCATTAGCATTGGTTAAAAGGGAAAATTCAAGGAGATAGTGCTTGTGATGGTTTTAGTCTAGGCCTTCCTGGTAACCAGCTCGTAACCAAGGAAGTGGCCATGTTCTCAGTATTCCACACAATTTTTACAGAAACCAGGGTATAAATAAGTTGGAGATTAGAGACCTTGCTCTCTTCTCTTCTGGTGAGGTTCAGGAGCAGCAGGTCCTTGCGTTGGTCTCACTTATCCAGAGGCTGAGGCCTGCAGAGACTGCTGGTCTACCACGCAGGGGTTTGGAGAGTGCTGGCCATGTCTGGTGATCTTGCTTTTCTAAGGGACATGGTGAGATTTTGTTTTTCTAGTTCTTTATTTTGCTAGTTCTTGGGTTTGATTGTGCATATCTGTTCTGGTTTTGTCCCTTTTTGGCCCTTTTTTCCCCTTTCCCTTTCCCTTTGGAGGTGTTTGGGAGCCCCTTTGCTGTGCACATAGTATTTCAATTGTATATAACTGGAATAGATGTAAAATATATATTTTTATATAATTAGATTGATTTCAAGATCTTCCATTTTTATAGGGTTTTTTTCCTTTGCCCTAAGGGAAGAAGGGAGGGGGAAGGGGTTGTTACTGTGAGTTGGGGCATTTGGCAGGGAGCTGGATCTGAACCATCACAGTGCTCCCCTCAGAGCTGTTGAAGCACCCAAGTTCACTCAGTCAGTCGAGCAAAGGCAGAGGATGCTGGCTGCTCTCTGTCAGAACTGAGGGTCTGCAAATTCCCACAGACGTTTCTCAGTTTTGTACAGTGCAAAGTAGAATTGCCTTTGACTATTTCTGTGCATGTTCCCACAGCTGTCCACGCTCTTCTTACACTAAAGGGAGAGAAACACGCACCTCCACAGGGTTGTCTTACCCACAGGCTGCATGATTTGCTTTCTGAGGCACTGATGTCTTTCCACTGACAACAAAGTGAGACTACTTATTTTTAGATGGCTGCCATTAAATGAAGTGAAAATAGCCCATAAGTGACTTCTCTCTTTACCACAGCTACCACATTGCCAGGCTTTGTTGAACATATCTCAGGTATCTTGTCCTTGTGACAATCCCAAGCTGCTGCACCTCCTTGTTCGATGGAACATCCCTTCCATGTCCTGAAGTGGGGAGAAAGCTGACCGTATATATGCCATGTCAGCTGATGTGCCTTCTCATACCGCATCTACTACGTGGACTTCAGAGCACAAATTATATTTACCTTGAAAAGGGTATGCACATGCAATCTATTTTTACTAATGATGGCCTAAAGGACAGGGCATACCTGAGATCTTGCTCAAGTTACGAGAAACTAAAAATGTCTGATCTGTATCTTTTCCCATTTTTTTTTACACATTGAACATTGCATTTCCCAAGTGAAAAATCAGGATGCGTTGATCAGGAAACTGTTAACACCAGAGACTTATTAATAGTAACTACAGTACAAAAGCAGCCATTTCCAGTTTTTATGCAGCATTACATTTGCTTGATGCAGATAAAAAGAAATTACTCATGAGGCAATGGAAAGAAAGGGGTAGGAGGGTGAATCACATTGAAAGAATAGGAAAAAATGAAAGTGGGGGTAAAATTTTTTGAGCATGCTGTGTCATCAGTAAAAACTAATTTGCTATATCAGTGGAATGCTATTAAGTCCTGCTTGGTTGGGCACAATGTATGGTGGAGGAGGGAATATTTCAGTCAAATTGAATGACAGTAATTTTGGGGGAAAGAGAATGATTCTTATTATTTTTTTCTGGAAGGGAATTCAATGACATCTTCCCATCTAATTCTGATTTGCAGCCAATTACTGCACAGTTGCACAACTGGAGCCAAACTCTTGCTGTTAGCAGGGCACAACCCAATTGTCTAAGACTGAAAATAAGTGAACACAAGGAGAGTGCAAGTTCTCTTGAGATCAGGATTACAAACTTTTAGTTTATCTGTTAAAATTGTAGTTAATTATAGGTATTTTTTTTCCAGTGGCTGTGGTTATATTATCAAGATTACTCTTTGAAACAGGACTAAGGAATGCTCTAGAAAAATCTCTACTTTAGGGACACCAGGCTTTTTCAAATTACTACTAACTAATCTATTGTAATATGCGTATTACACGGGACGCACTCTTACACTGGATTTTTATGCAAGTTGGTAACAGGAAAAAACTGCCCAGTATCACCTGGGGTTTTTTTTCAGGATTGCATCTTCCATTTCTCTCCGCCTAGGAATACTCTTTATTCCATAAAAGATTGGAAAACTTTAGTCCATAAAAGACTGGAAAACATATTTATTCACGTCAAAGTCAGAAAAAAAAATGTTTAATATTGTGCCAGAGAAGCCAAAATGAAAGGCTTAATCCAGACATGAAAAGTGACACTGCTTACAGGCACATTCCAGTTTTCATGTGCAGTTTATTTCCCCTTGGTGCTGTCAGTATCTCTGCCTGCTGTCTAAAGGGCTGTTCCCACCAGAGAGGGCTGTGACCTGGGCTCTTAGGGTGCCTTCATATCCACTCCTCTATTCCTTACTGAAACCTTTCCTAGCACCTGATCTGAGTCAATATATGGAAGTAGGTGTAATGTTGCAAAATCTACAATCATTCTGTGAAAATTTTCAGGATTTCTTTCTCATTTATGGGGCACAAAATAGGCATGTGGCACATCTAAGGAAAAAAAAAATCTCCAAATTGTCCAGCCTTCTCAGTGCTACACAGCTCTGAGTTACATAACCCATGCCTATATTGAAACCCAGGTATGTCAAACATGCAGGGCACCCCAGGCCCATTTCTCTTTGCACCAGCCTGATCTCCAAGAACAGCGCTGAGGGCAGCCCCTAGGCTGAGTGCTCCCACCAGGAGGCCAGGACCAGATTCCCACATCTTCTTTCCCCTCCTGATCCTCCCTGCTTAGTGCAGTAATTCCACAGCAGATCAGCTTGCCACTTCACTGCAACAATCTGAAGGATATCCAAATTCTTTGCACAAATACTGGTAGGACTTCAGTGGGAAAAAATATTTCTCACAAACCCCTCTGGACTCTCCAGTTGATAACTTATGCCTTTTGTTCAGTCCCTTCACTTATGCTACAGAGCTCAGTACAGCCAGGTCACTCCAGCTCACTGACCTGCTGCAAAGTGATTTCTTTCTCTGAGTTATTCTCGGCTCTTACTCTGCTCTCTGCTTCTAGGGCTGTCTCAGCGTGCCACATCCCAGGATGAGCTTTGGGAAACAGATGAAATCTTTGCTCTGTCACATGAACATGTGCTGCTGTTGAGAAAGTTCTCAATTTAGGCCCAAGATTGTGATTTTAAGATTCTGCCACAAACTGCCCCTTGAATTTACCGCACATCTCATTGTACTTCTCCTGACTTTCTGAAGGGTTTGGAGAGATTTGCTGAGGTGGTTAATACCCAAGCACACAGTATTTCTTTCAGGATAACACTGAAGATAATTTATCCACAAATACCTTTGTATTGAAGGTATTTGACGAGAAGGTTTCAGTGCGGACAAAGGTGTATGCAGTACAGGAAGCAGTGGGTCTGATCAGCTGATCTTGCATCTCCTTGCTACAACAAATATACTTGAGACGGTGTGAGGGACTGAAATGTTGGTAATGTCTTAAACGTTGTCAAAACCATAGAAAGACTTTCTGTCAAACTGCAAGGAAACAACAGTCTGTGGCCACCAAAGCACCCCCTCTCCTCCCTGTGCCTCCTGACTGGAATTTGGATTGTAAATGGGGACTTGACAAGGCTCAGGAGAGAATAATGTACCTGTATTAAGAATCAGCCCTAGCTGGGCTCAGGGGGTGGTAGGGGAGAAGGGTTTTGGTTGTGTGATGGTGAAATCTCTCCACACCAAACAAAAGGAGTAACCCCGTGCCCCCCAGGGAGACCACGAACATGGGGAACATTCACATGAGAGGCAACTGAGGAGGAGTCAGAAACCATGAAAGACCCCCAAAGTGCCCCCCTAATTCATTCCTGAGGCCTTCTGCCACCAGAAGACTTCATGTGATCCAAGTGAGGCAACACATCTGTTACAAGAGACTATAAAGCTTCCCTCCTCCAAGAGGAGGTGCCTGGCATCTCCTGAACATTTATTATTCCATTGAATCCTATGTTTTTTTGGAAACCCTTACCCCCAAGAAGACCAGAAGAACTGGACCTACGGGATGCCACCAGGTTCCATGGAGTGGTGATACTTTTTCTATTTTAAACTCTTTCTCACTCTTCTACCCCTCAACCCGTTTTCTCTATTTCTTTCTATCTCTCTTTCTCTGTCTCACATTTACCATTAAATAAAACTCATACTATTGACTTTGGTATTTGGTCTCGTTCGTACCTTAATTTGGGCAGAGGCACTTCTAATAATTTTAATAACCAGATCATAACAGACAGAGATCAAGGTAGTCCAGCAAGAAAGGATACAAAGAGGACAGACAGGAAATGATTTATTATTTTACTTAAAAGGAACGATATTACTTGGTCATAAGCCTAGAGGTAATAAAGAATTACCATTTCTTGGGTAATGAGAAATTACACCTCCACAACGTCTGAATAAGAATGCAGTCCACTGAAAGTAATTCTTCAAGAAAGGATGTCAGAAAAGCTTAGGAAATGCACAAAGCTGAACCACATTGCTGCCAAAACAGTAGTTTTTCTGAGAAACCACCAGAACTGGATGTAGAGCAGTCCAAAGTCGTCCCAGCTCTGGTCGTGGGAAGGTGCTGTATCTAATGATGCTTTTCCAGGGGCAAGGCAGATTTTTCTTGATTTTGTTTTTGTTTTTGTTTTTTTTTTTTTTTTGGTTTTTGTTTGTTTGGGTTTTGTTGTTGGTTGGTTGGTTTTTTTGGGGTGTTTTTGGTTTTTTGGTTTGGTTTGATTTGGGGTTTTTTTTTTGTTTTTGGGGGGAGGGATTGGTTTGTTTGTTTAAATAACCAGTAATTATTCCAAGATCTAACTATTTCTATGTTTCTTAAAGAGCTGGATTTAGGTCCCATAAGATGAGAGAATGAGAGGATCCAAATCTGTGTTATTTCTGAAAGCCTTTATGGGGCACTCCACTATGCAAAAGCAAAAAAAAAAAAGGAAAATAAAAAGGAAGAAACTAAAAATTAAGGAAAAATAAGGAAAGAAGCCTTTGTGGGGTTTTAGAAGAACTCTTTTGCAAAAGGGTACAGGGCACACTGGAAGGTGTGTGGGTGTGTAGGAGATCGATTTGCCCTGGTTGGATGGCAGGTGCCCATTAAAGCTGCTCTGTCACTCCCCCCCTCAGCTGGACAGGGGAGAGAAAAAAAACAAAAGAGTCGTTGGTCAAGATGAGGACAGGGAGAGATCATTCACCAATTACCATATGGGTGAAACACACCCATCTTGGGGAAATTAGTTTAGTTTATTACAAATCAAATCAGAATAGAGTAATAAGAAACAAGAACAAAGCTAAAAACCACGTTCCCCTCAGCCCTCCCTTCTTCCTGGGTTCAATTTCACTCCATATATCTCTACCTCCTCCCTGACAGTGGCACAGGAGGAGGGGGAATGGGGGCTGTGGTCAGTTCATCACACGCTGTCTCTACCACTCCTTCCTCCTCAGAGGTTGGGTTCCTCACACTCTTCCCCTACTCCGGCGTGGGATCCCTCCCACGGGACATAGTTCTCCAGGAACTGTGTGTGGGTCCCTTCCATAGGGTGCAGTTCTTCAGGAACAGGCTGCTTCGGTGTGGGTGCCCCATGGGGTCACAAGTCCTGCCAGCAAACCTGCTCCAATGTGGGCTTCTCTCTCCATGGGACCACAGGTTCTTCCAGGAGTCTGCTCCTGCACAGCCTTCCCACGTGATCACAGCCTGCTTCAGGCATCCGCCTGCTGTGGAGTGGAGTCCTCCAGGGGGTGCAGTGGATCTCTGCTCCAATGTGGACCTCCATGGGCTGCAGGGGCACAGCTGCCCCACCATACTCTGCTCCATAGGCTGCAGGGGAATCTCTGCTCCAGAGCCTGGAGCACGTCCTCCCTCTCCTTCTGCACTGAACTGGGTGTCTGCAGGGCTGTTTCTCTCACATATCCTCACTCCTCTCTTCTGGCTGCTGTTCCTCAGCAAATATTTCCCCCCCCCAACTTCAACTCTGTTATCCCAGAGGTGCTGCCACCATCACTGATGGGCTCAGCCTTGGCCAGCAGCAGTCCATTGTGGAGCCAGCTGGTATTTGCTCTGAGGAGGAAGCTTCCAGCAGCTCCTCAGAGATGCTACCTTCGTCCCCTCCACTACCAAAACCTTGCAATGCAAACGCAATATGGTATTAATTCCAAAAGACAGAGATAATAGGTAAACTTGAGATGGGCTTCATATGGCCCTCTGCTGCCTACCAAAGGTCTCCATTATCTAATTTGTGTAGTATTTTTCTAACCTTAACACTGACCCTAGACTGAATAGCAGAATAAATATCCTCACACACTGTTCTGCTCACATATAGAACAGTGGAGCTCAGGCAACCATGCTGGCTTATATCTTACTTGTATTCCACTCTCCTTTTTTTACAAGTGATTCATGAGAAGGTTGTAAAAGGATCAAATGTATTTACTCTTCCAGATTCTGCACTCATTTCTAGTACAATATTTTACCCCTGCAGAAGGCACTCCGCTCTTTTGAGAGTGCATATTTCATGTTTTTCCTTGGAAACTTAGTGGAGCTGGTACACATCATGGCACCCTGTTTCTTTCTTCCTGTATTTAGATCACAGACCACTAACATTCAGAAATGACAGGTCAGAATTCCTGCAGGTAAGAGCTCATATATAAAATTCCTCTGTGTAAACATTAATTTTATAAGATCTGCAGGAAAAATTAACCAACAAACCCCAACACTGAGAGCAAACAGGAAATATTCACAGTTTACTATTCATTTTAGTTATAATTTGATTTGAGACTTCATTTTAAAAAAAAACATTTCTACTATGCAATT
Source organism: Empidonax traillii (assembly GCF_003031625.1). Taxonomy (NCBI): domain Eukaryota; kingdom Metazoa; phylum Chordata; class Aves; order Passeriformes; family Tyrannidae; genus Empidonax; species Empidonax traillii. The sequence goes on from NW_020955653.1 coordinate 71,668, forward strand.
AACTGAAGAGCCTTCTAAAAGTTTTACTTCATACCATCCATATCTTCACTAGAGTGCCAGGCCATTTGAGACAACTCCTGTTAATCCCTGGATTAATTTACTGGATACTATTCCCCTATAAATTCAAGAGAAACTCCAGTAACACTAAATCCTTATTTTCCCAACAGATTTTACCAAAACACCGAAACTTGCTACTTTATGTCTCAAGGGTACTCAAGAGCTTCTCCAGTTCTGGCAGATGACCTCTGCTCTTTCTGTCTCTCTCATTTCACTCTTTGTATTTTCTGTGTATTTTTTCAGTTAGATTTGGAGGGCAGGGACCAGCCTTTCATTGCCCAAGTTCTCGCAACAGTAAAGTAGCAGTCTGGAATGCACTAGGCTCAGGTTTGGTGATCTCCTCATACCTTTTTTATTTTTAAGCTCTATGAATATATGTGAATATTGTCTTTACACTTTCACAGGTGCTCCTTTTCTTGTTTCAATCTCTAGACAAATTGAGAAGGAATCCAACACTTTTGGCCTAGCCTTACTAAAAGCAGTTCATGTTTTATTAATACATATCTATTTCTGCTCTAACAGCTGAATGAGCAGAGAAGAGATCTTAGTCCCATACTCAAACTCCTGGGCTATATGAGTTTCCATATTTTTTTCCAAATGCCAGTTGAACACTGTGAAGTATGAAGCGAAACCAGCAAAGCAGAAGTGCATTTGCTGTGCATTTATATAGCATTTTGCTAAATATATTCTGCAGATTTTTTCTTCTATTACCAGGGAGGTTTTTCAGCATCATGCCATTATCCCAAACTGCAGGATTTCTTGTAGATATTTATTTTGTCTCTACATGCATTATAGATCCAATAAAAACTACTTTAATAGGAAAAAAGTATAAAATTCTCAGATTTGTGAGCTGTGGGTAATACAGTTGTTACAGGAAAGTTTGAATGCATTTACCTTTACCAGGGTCCAATTAAAGACACCATTTAAAAGGCAGATGATAACTGCAATGTTCAGCGAGGCTGTGGGATATTCTCAAGGTGAGAGGGAGCAAAGAAAGTTCAGCTCGAAAGAGAAGTGTATTCCTGAGGAACAATTCAACCAGCCTGAATCAGGATCTGCTGACAGAAAGAGATATTGGACTGGATAATGGCTTCCAAGCCTGGAAAAGAGAAGGCTCGAGGCAGACCATATGGCACCTTCCAGGACCTAAAGGGGGCATACAGAAAAGATGGGGACAAACATTTTAGCAGCGTCTGTAGTGACAGGACAAGGCCTTAAACAAAACGAGCGTGGGTTTAGGTTAGATATGAGGAAGAAACTCTTCACTGTGAGGGTGGTGAAACACTGGCACAGGTTGCCCAGGGAAGTTGTGGATGTCCCATCCCTGGAAGTTTTCAAACCAGGCTGGATAGGGCTTTGAGCAACCTGATCTAGTGTCCTTGCCCACAGAAGGTGTTTGGAACTAGATGATTTTTAAGATCCCTTCCAATCCAAGTTATTCTGTGATTCTATAATGATCCCAAACTTCCAACTTCCAGATATTTTGGACTAAACTTAACTACTCAAGGATAAATATCATGGAATCATGTATTTTCAAGCAACAGTTACGTGCTGGCAGGGATGAGCTACATGTGTTATGCATCTTCTGTTTCTGCTTTCAAACTACATTAGGATACGGAACAATAAACTCATCAAACTAGTTCTGACCATGGATTTTCCACCCTAACACTGAGCAATCCCACCAAAAGCAAGAGCTAGTGGAGCTGCTGCTGCAGGAGTAGGGAAGAAAACAGCACAACATTCCCAGAGAGCACGTAGTGGGTTGTGTGACAGATGAGCACATTAACAGTCCATTTGGTGAAAATAGGACAAGAAAGATCAGTGCAGAAAAAAATCTAGAATCTCAGGAGCAGAGCAGTGCAGATCTTATCAAACGCACTTGATGGCATAGGGTCATAGGCCCATCTCTAGTATTCTCCACAGCTGGGGCAGGAAAAATCTCCACAAAAGCCTCAAGTCCCTCCAAAGTAAAAAGCAGAACCCACGAAAAATGATCCAGTGAAACAGAAAGGATATATCTGTGGAGAAGTAAAGAAAGGTGAGGTTTTGCCAAAATGAAATTCACTGCCATGCTATTCCCTGAAGAAGCCTGTATTCCTACTGTGTAAGTATTGAGCCTTAAAAATAAGATTTAATCAGCATTTAGAATTTGCATCAGATCTGAAACAGGAGGAAATTCTACCTAGATAGAGAAAACAGAAGAACTCAAGGTCTCTGGAGAGCACAAAGCACAGATGAAGGACAGCATACTAGTCACACCATCAGGCATCTGTACCCAAGCCTAATATTCCCCTGCATGATCCATGCCCTGGGACTGTACTTCTTGGGTACTGTTTTTAATCCAGCAGTTCTTTGTCCTCTATTTGTTTTCTGGGCAGAAATCAGTGCAATAGGGACATCAATGTATAATGGGAATCTACTAGGGAATTTGTAACAGCTTATCAGAGACTAAGATGAAAATACTGCAGTTCTGAAGCAGCCATATCCTAACCCATTATGGTAAAACATAAAGGTGTTTGTTGCCTGCCAGGAGCAGCCTCATGGAAAACCAGCCTTTGAGAACCCGGCATACACAGATATTACTCATAGATAACTGCAAAATAAATGAAAATTAAACTCCCCTCTAGGTAATAAATCTACCTTTCTCAAAATTAATAGCTTAGAAGACCATAAATATTTATGAAAAAGAAGAAAAAAGTAGAAAAAAAGTAAGGTAGAACTCATAATTTCTTCCTTTGGAGTGTTCGATAGTCACTACAACTGTCTGACTGTGAAAATTAGTCTTTTCAGTCATTAGATATTGCCTTTCAGTTCCAGAGTGTTTTCTCCATGTCTCCCCAGAAGAGAAAGACCAAGAAATAAGAAATCCCCAAGTCTACATTTTGAAGTCTTTCAGCACTTGGAGAGTACTTCAGGATGTGGTGTGTCCGGCCATGTGCTAAAGGAGAACTTTCTTGATTTAAAATGCTTTAAAGCATATGTCATATAAAGTAAGGTGCCCATAGCTAGAAAGAAGTGTACCCATACTCGGGTACCCATAGCTAGAAAAAAGTAGGCACCTTCTTCCATTACATCCATTCAGTGCAATAAGACAAGGATAAAAGTTCTGAGACCCATAGTTGAGTTATAAAAAGCAACAGAGCCACTGAAATGAGATGTTTGAGACAAGCAAACATCAGGTCATGGCCTAGTTGACAAGGTGATGTTGGGTTATAGGTTGGACTCGGTCTCAGATGGCTTTTCCAACCTAACTGATTCTATGATTCTGTGATTATTCATGAATTCAGCAAAGGAAGAGTGAAGCTACACTTGCAGATGAGACAGACAAAGAGGCACAGGGGCTTGAGATGCACATCATGCTTTGCTAGTTACAAATCCTCCAGTCTGCTAGAGGCACTGTGACCCCATATCACTAACAGAGTTTAGGAAAAATTTAGGAGAGTCTTACCGAAAGTTTCTATGATGTTGCAACTTTCTGTTAAAAAATAATCCCAAACAACCAAATAGGAAAATAAAAATAAATGCTAGAGAGGTGTTTTGTAATACACAGCAATGACATTTTTTCATGATATGGATGAATCAAACAGAAAATCATGTACTATTTTGCAGGGGAGGATATGTTGCATGAGGAAGGCAGCAGATAACAGATACCTCTAGCCTGCAACACACATTGCCTGAAGTGAGCCACCCATATCCACATTTATGAGTGCAGAGCACTGAACATCTGCCATAACTATCTGATGGATAGTATGAATGAATTGATATGAGCCAAGATTTTCAGAAGTAACTGTCAGACCTGGGGATCTCACTTGCATGCCTGACTTGAGATATTTCAAAACAAGAACTTGCACTGCAGACAGTTCTGGGTAACTGCTCCTCCAGTTTCAATCTTCTGATAGGAATACCTTATTGCTCTTGAAGTGTCTGCCTTCAGCAGCAAAGAAGAAAAAAAGAAAACAGAAGAAAGGTATCAGTTATTCTCACCTGATTAACTGCCATGGTGAGCCAAATCTTTGCTGAAGCTGATACAAATCTGAATTATTTCCTGAAGGCATAGCACACTGAAGATCTATTTTATAGAGGTGCTTCCGAGACAGTTCACAGTGAACTAGGGCTGTCTGTAAGTGAGAACACTGAAGAATTTAGAGCAGGTACACTCCTGAGGTAAATCGATTTCTTTGGTAAGTTTGCTTGTCAAGCCCAGCACCTGGTCTTCAGTGCTACTAAGGACTTTGCTTTCTGTCTGATTTCAGAATACTGTGATGGCTTTATACATTTTTCTCTTTTGATTCGTTTTTTTTTACTGCATTGCCATTACTCTTGCCATATAACTCTAAAATAACACTGAGAGGGAGAGATAAACCACACAGTTCCGACTTGAAAAAAAAAAAAATTATTTCCCTCACAGAGAAACAGTAAGGACTGAAATATGGCAGTCAACAACCACTGCAAAACTGGAAGCTACATAGTTGGCAGCAAAGTCTCTAGGCAAGCCAGAAACTTTTTTTGCTACCACAGGGTAGTTCCCCTCACTGCAGGAAAAACCTCACATTTCTTCATCTAAGCCCCAAAAGAAAAAAACTGCACTGGGAAAATACCATTATAGCAACAAATTTTACTGGCATTGAAGTGTCTGTACAGGATCTTTTGAATTGAACAACATGACTGTTATGGTAATGGCCAGTCTTCGCGAACGAAGAACCAGGGAAGGTCTTTACACCTTCCAGCCTGCGCATTGGATTTTTTAGGTGAGACACAGTGTGCGCGGAACTGAGCCCACCCTTTAATCCTGCGGTTCATCTGCCAGGGCCAAGCACGCTTGGATGGTGGCAGCGAGGTCCTCAGGACGTAGATGGATTGCCTTACGGGCTAACGAGCTCCATCTGCCCGGGGAGGGGCCCCGACTGGGAATCGAACCCGGGTCTCTGCAGTGACAGTGCAGTGTCATTTCCCCTAGACCACCGGGGGCTCCCATGACTGTTATAGGAAAATTGTGAAGCCAGCCTGGCCTCTGGCTGTCCCAGGATTCATAGCTCCTTATAGATATATATAAATATTTTTAAAAGAGCATTATAATTTAGGGCAGTGAGAAGGGTCATTCTGCTACATTTTAAGAATTGTAGCACTTACAAATTAACAAAAGAAAAAAGTTCTGTAATTAGATGTTTGACAAGTTTCTTATAAACCATAGCATTGCCTCCAAAACAAGAAAATCACAACATTTACAGGAAATAAAATGTAACATGGCAGAAATGAAATCGTAAAGAGGAAGGATAAGCTGCTGAGCTGGCTGAACCTGATGGAAACA
>NW_020955653.1:77387-79327 GCF_003031625.1 Empidonax traillii
CAAATTAACAAAAGAAAAAAGTTCTGTAATTAGATGTTTGACAAGTTTCTTATAAACCATAGCATTGCCTCCAAAACAAGAAAATCACAACATTTACAGGAAATAAAATGTAACATGGCAGAAATGAAATCGTAAAGAGGAAGGATAAGCTGCTGAGCTGGCTGAACCTGATGGAAACAGAAGCTGTTTGCTGAACAGACAGGAAGGGAAATTGCAGGAAGAACAAGAGCTTGATTGATACAGGTTTCTGTGAATGAAGCACAACCTATAGCGTGTAGTCTGAGGCTGCAAAAAATAGGTGGGACAGATGGTGAGTCCAGAAATAGCCCATAAAGGCTTCAGGGAAGAGCTGAGGCCACTGCTTATTGGTATGGGATTTTCTCAACAGCAGATCGGGTCTTGTTAGCTACAATCTTCCTGGATCGTCTCCATGTACTTGGACCTCATCCAGAAAGGTTTCCCAGCTTCCAGCCTGCATCTTCACCTGAGCTTTTTCAGCTGCATTTCTACTGAGACATGGCCAATAGTGGTCCTGCTCTCCTCCTATCACCCCAGCCCAAACAGTGGGTTTTCCAGAAAAGAGCCATGGCCCACCCTGACCAGGTCTTTGACCTGGGTGACTGCAGAATCAGACCCCGGAGCACCTACACCTCTCTATTTAGTCTGAGTGCCCTGGAAAACAACCTTTGTGGCTCACCAGAGGGAGCACAATGAAGGAAGACTTTCCTTGAGCTGCCTGTGCTTCATTCACAAGGATAGGGCCAATAGGGACCTCACCAGGGATTTACTGTGCCTGTAACCACTATGCCTATGTTCAGAAAGAACCAGATCCACAGGCGGGCTGGGGGCTGTTGTGCCACTGTTGCACGTGATCTTTGTGGCACCATTCTTAGTGTGATCTTTGGCACCACTGTAACAGAAAGGGTACACACGGCTCAGGAAGCCGTCTAAGGAATTTTTCTACTTCCCACCTAGAGCAACAAACACAACAGCAACTGAACATACCTTGTTTCATTTCTTAGATAATTCCACTGAATGTGGGCACGTTTGCTTATTAGCATCACTGTCAACTGAGTCCTTAAACTCCCCCTGATTCTCATCTTTTAAATCACCTGTGCCACCTGGGTCCAACAAAACAAGCAGAAATTTGAGATTCTGGAATAAATTTAATTCAGATATGCATTTAAGATATACAGGTGTTTTGAATGAACAAGGCAGAGCATAAACAAACAGCGCACAGCATGATGATGAGCTGCATGACTTAGTCTAAAACTGAGAGCCAGGGACAGAGCAAGCTTTGCATCTTGAGCCTGAAAAGATCACTGGATGCAAGGCATCACAGTGACTTGAAAAAAAAAACCTTCAGAAGAAAATGGGTAATTTTAATAAACATATGTATGAAATGTATTTATTTTTATATATAAAAAATAGGATCCTTCCAACCAAGCTGACATAAGTTCAGCAATTACAACAATATAGAACTTTAAATATCAGAGAATTCACTACAGTGTAGCAAAGTAAAGAATCCCCAAGTGACAGGTAGGGTGAAGCAACAGTTTGGGAAGACACAAATTTATCTGCGGACTTGTCAGACTCAGGAGAGAGAGCATTCAGATGCAATAACCTCACAGAGGCAGCATATGCACCGTGGGTTCTAACAGAAACTCGAGACAATGAGGAGTTGCCAATGGAGAGGAGAAAGCAAGGAGATGAGTCTGATCCAACTATCCATGCAAAAATTTGGAATAGTCTGATTAAAGTTTTGGAGATTAGAGTAAATTAGTACCCGTGATATAAAAACTAATACATGGGCAGGAAAAACTGACACACTACGTGCTCTGTCAAGGGTGGCTTGTAAGGCTGATGAGGTGAAAGGGTCCAAGTTCTCACTGATAGACTTATTTCTGTGTACAGTTGAGTAATTTAGTCACTTTGGTGAT
>NW_020955653.1:79694-89517 GCF_003031625.1 Empidonax traillii
TTTGGAGATTAGAGTAAATTAGTACCCGTGATATAAAAACTAATACATGGGCAGGAAAAACTGACACACTACGTGCTCTGTCAAGGGTGGCTTGTAAGGCTGATGAGGTGAAAGGGTCCAAGTTCTCACTGATAGACTTATTTCTGTGTACAGTTGAGTAATTTAGTCACTTTGGTGATAAATAGTTTGCTGAGCCTTAGACTGACACGCTCCAGAGCCTACCCAGCTGTGAAACAAACAGATCCTCTGGTCGTGTGCCAGAATTGCTCCAATACTTTACGTCAATATGAATCCATTAACAGCAGTAGTGTCATGGGCTTTGAAGAAGATGGTGCAGCACAGATGATGCTAAGAGACTAATCCTCACAATGATTTTATTAGCCCTGAGGAAGTATGAAAAAAGAGCACTGGGCTTGGTTTCACAGGACTCTGATTTCTCAGGGCTGGCAGTTGAAACCAACAAAGCAAATGTTCTGTTCTGCAAAGCGACTGATTGTATTAGATATGAAAATGCTCAAAAAAAAAATCAATAAACTCTGAAATTTCCAATGGCATTTTTATGTCAACATTTAGAAGATTGGATACATTAAAGATATGATTTATTTGAATTTTGGAAACTTGCTGAAAACTAAAACACGGAAGAATTAGTTCTCCCTAAGCATCTAAGATACATATGGGACTAATCCCAAAATAAAACTAGGTGCATAAGTTACAACAGAACTGAAAGGACTTCACTGGCTTCAGTAGTTTGAGTTCACTCATTCAAATAGATTATCCAGAGAAGGCGTGACAAGAACTTCACAAAATTAGACATCCACAAATTTAGAGAAACAATTGAGCTGTTTAAAAAACACTAAAGAAGCTATTATCTAAAGAAAAGGAGTGCTGGGGGACACGTGTACCTCCTACTGCAAAATGAGAGAAAGGCCAAAGCTCAGCAGTATGATGCAATGCTACTGAGTTCCAGAGAATCTAGTTTTCTCAGGGAATATGAATGGGGCCTGCTAGGAGCTACCAAAGCTGGCAGCAGAAAACAGGTGAGGCTGCCACAGCTCCATGTTCAGCCCATAATGAGTCTGAGCAAAAATTCCCAACAAGCACATGTGTGTACACACACCATGCAGACATACACACATCCAGCAGCAAAGGTCAACACAGACAGAAAACACAGTGCTCTCACACTACCAAGCAGCACCAACGGTCTGATCCTGTTCCCCTCTCTGGCTGATGAGGATGAAAGGCTGTTAGTGGAAAAAACACACAAACAAACATATATATATGCATATCTATATACAAATAAATAAACACAATAAGGACCTTTCCAGCTTCTGGTTTTAGACATGGTCTCCAATTGCTGACACCAAAGAAAACAACTATAAAAGGAGTTTAGTGAGAAGACAGGAGAGATATATTGTTCAAGCATGAGGCATGGACAGACAGACACCTGCACTGATCATCTCCTGCTCACATGTGGTTGACTGGCCCCTTTAATCTCTCCGTTCACAGAATCATGAAATTCTGTTTTTCCCAATATGCTTTGATTTCTGACTTTTTCCACCTTTGATTCCTATCCAAAATGTTCATTGCAAGTCCTGTACAAACCCAAGATACACTTCCCATATGTCCCACAGGGTGTGCCCATCTCCTGTAAGCAGTAGTGCTGTCAGTTCATGAGGTGATCCTGAGAGTCTCCCCAGTCAACCCATTTGATGGTTTTCTCACCTGGACCATGGGTTGACTTCAGTCCTGTGATAGCCCTGGGACAACAGCTGGGTCAGGGGCTCCATTTCTCTGTTGAGGTTATTGGAATTCCCCTCATTCCTTTTGTGTTGACGGAGATTGGCCTTCAGCCACACCACTGGCCCCTCTTCCCTTTCCTTGCTGTTCTACAAGACGGGCTCTTCAATCACTTGGTGCAACCTGTGAAACTCATTCCTTTGTGATAAACCCTTAATAAGGTCTTAGCTGTAAGAATGTAAAACAAGATAAATTTATCTAAAATGAGGTTCATCTACTCATGATTACGCCTTTGTGCTCCTTTGTGTCTCTGGAGGTGAGCACTTTGCCATTTAACCTTGCAGATTCTTTTTCTGTAATTTGAGAGACATCTGCTTTTGCACGCACTGAAACTTCTGTTGAACCCAGACTGAAGATCTACTTAGATGCTACTTTCACCCCAGCTATCATCTGCAAGAAGAGAATGTACGGAATTGTAAATTGAGATCAATTCTTAATTGTTAATAAGTACATTTTAGAAAAAACAAATTAAGAGTAAGATAATTACCACTGCTAGATGCTACTCATCCAAGTGTTCTAGAACTTGAAGATAAAACCACTGAGCTACTAATAGTGATTATAAGCTAGTATTTAAACTGGTCTCAGTACATATGTCCAGGGGTGTAGTCAGCTCACAGACCTACAATACTCCATGCTGGAGATTGGAGGGTAACTCAGCTAACTTTGGGCAAGATTCAGACTTCTCGTGCCATGTTAAGATGGTCCCGGATAACCAAGACATCTGTAGAAGACCTGTGCAAAACCATGGAGAAGGTTATTCTCCTTTCCTGAAACCTCACCAAAATTTTGCTGTGGTTTCTCCTGTGGACAGCCTGTGAAAAATGAACCTTAGCAGATGTTAGCTGCATTGCTTAGTTTTCTACCAGACAACACTTTGACACTTGAGAAACCCATAAGGAGCAGAAATGCTGATTATTCCATACAGAACAGGATAAGTTAAAGCAGAAGAATGGGAGGTCTGACAAGCCTTATAATACATTCCAGCAATTACAGAATGGCAGTGATGCTTACTGCTTCTCCAGATCATCTGGAAACACTGTAATATAAAATTAATAAAATAATCACTTTTCCACTATGTCTTTCTTACCTTCTACTCTACCTAATATGAACTGAGTGGAATCCTTCAAGGTTTCCATCAACTAATCTCATTCCTCACTTCCAGTTGATAGTTTTCCAAGTAAGACTTTCCCACCTCTATCAACCTGTTGACACGGCACTCCATACTTACAGATAAGGCCAAGTCCAAAGCAAATAATTGAGGGTTTGTCCAATTTAAAAAAAAGGATTGATATTTCTTTGTGGTTTTCGAAATAGGAACTGGAATTTCAGTGGGGACACCTGCATCCCTTTTTACATTTTACAAGTTAATTTATTTACTAAAGCACCTCTAAAAAGACGAAGTTAGGCAGAAGCCTAACTTTAATTAGTACTCTCGTGAAAAACCTTGGAGTTGAGGTGGGATTTTTCAGGAATGCTTATGTGCCTTTGAAATGAGATTTATTATCAATGAAAGTCAGCACTAGAGCTTGTCTGACAGTCTCAAGTCACTCACTTGGCCATTCCTTGGATAACTTCAAAGGCAAATTCTGCATTAGGACACCTCCTTCTTCTAGTGATGCAGTACTGGTGACAGGCAGGATAAGAGTGAGTTTGCAGGGTAATTTGTAGTCTTTATTGATATAGAAGATTAAAGTTTTACAGAACATTAGGCAAACCCACCCTCTTACTTGCCCAGTACTTGAGGATGAACAGTTACAGACAAGAAAATGATCCAGTTACTTGTAGTGCAGCTCATTATTAAATTACATTAAAACTGTATTAACAATATGATATTGTAAAATATAAGTTCATGTACAGTATATAAATACAATAGTTTTCTGTTCCTTGTCAGGAACACAAGCCAATCACATACATTTTTCACTTTATTTAGTACATTTCCATCTTAAATATATATTAATGTAAACCATACCTATGAAATCTCTCAGATTCACTCTCTGCCTCTTAAGTTGCAGCTATTGTTACAGTACTATAAAAACTGAATGAACACTCTTATTCAGAAGAGGTGTTTCTGTCAGAATTTCCTATCTTTTAAATCTTTGGCAATGCTTAACAGGACACCCTCATTAGTCAGACTTAGTTTTTTACGAAGTGACATCTTAATCTTATCCAAAGCAAGATACTCTGATGCCTGTCTCTTTCTATTTGAAAGAGCAGGCCATGCAAATGCATTGCATGAGTGCTAAAATAACAAAAATCCTACACTGTAGGAGAAAATTGACATCGTGCAAAATATCTTCATAAACAGTTTCAAGATTCAAATGATACAACACTGTTAGACATGGCAACACTGGCCCACTGCATAAACACACTACATCATACCTTGCCAGTCAGTGGCAACACACCTGCCTGAAAATCTGCGCCTTGACAGGTTGCACCGCTGTCAGTAAGATGTGTATGGCTTCGTGTTTGGGCCAGGTTATCAAAAGTGTGATGGCTAAGTTTAGACCCCTCAAACCTATCAAGCTTCTAAACAAGTTACAAACTTTCAAAAGGATATGGTACATTCACTGGGCACCAAGGCCACCTCTTTAAGTTGTCGGTACCCAGGTCAGCAAATTTTCATTGGTAGTACCATGGCAGTATTCACTTGCACCTGCCAAATTCACCACCAAACTCTGAACTGCTCGAGTCTTTCTGCACCCTGGCAGAAGCACCTTCTCAGAGCTGCTCACTACAACACAATCGATGCAAAACAAATGATGTGAATGGATTTGAAAGTCCTTTATTCTCCAAACACACTAGGAGAAAGATGAAAAACTCGCAAGAAAAATAACTTGTGTTTAAATCCTCTCAGTCTAGTAAAAATGTTCCATGTAGAACTACTTCATGTCAAGTAAAATATGCTGCACAGAAATATATACTATCGGTGTGTAGTGTATGGTTTAGGTAAACAAAGATTCATTATGAAACAGATGGAAATACTTAGATTCAAAGTCTTTTAAAACAGCTTAAAGACTAAAAACCCTTTAAGATGAAAAGCTAAAGTTACCTTTTGCATCTCTGCTAACTACCTGTATTTGCTCCTCTGTGGCACTTTCATAGGAAAGGCTGATTCTATGGTATCACACCTGCAGAGACTCCTCCTTTTAAAGTGCCTGCCAAGTATTTAACTTTGTCCATGCTAAAATGAAAATTAGAGCATTCCTCAAAACTATTGCTTGAACAAATACATGCAGTTTAAACTACATGCTATAATGAATCCCTATCAGAAATGCCCTCATCAGCATGGAAATGAAAGTGCTCATTACATCACCAGATGGTAGATGACAAGGGAAATATATTGAAAATATAAATATAGATATGTTTAGTATTATATTACTCTAGCACTGTAATGCCAAATGTTAAATTACCAAATGGTAGATTTCTGAGGAATATACTGAAGGAAAGCAAAATATTACATATATTTCTATTTTAATTTGTTTGACTACATCGAAGAGGTTTTGGCATACCATATTTCTTAGATGAATGTTATAAATAAAAATAAATTTCTTCATAACAGGAATGAGTATGATAAATAGTTCTATTACTGTACAAAATATAGGTGGTTTTGCAAAACAAGACAAAAAACATAGCTTCAACATTTGGAGGGAAAGTCATCTATGAAGTGTGAGACAGAAAGTCAAATAGGAACCCTGAAAATCTGGATTCCACCTGGGGACTCAGCAAGCAGGCTTGCTAAACAAAACTAATTTCGACCCATTTACTAACTTATCAGCTTGTTCTTTTTTTTCTTCTAAAATAGACAAAAGAAGTAAAAATATATAAAGGGCATGTTAGATACTATTTAAGGCAGAACACAAGGATGCAAAACCAATTATTATACGCTCCAAAAGAAATACAGATATGCAGTCTACAGACTTCTAGCAATAGGTAACAAAAAAATAGTATTTTAAACATTTGTATAGTTGAAATCAAGGCTAAAGAAACGGTATAAAAAATGTGTCAGGATAACAGTTACCAAAAAATGTACAAAAATAAATGGTTTATCCTGTGTGGTGTTGAACATTTTTGCATCATGAAACTAATATTGCTCTGATAAACAGCATCCTGTAACTTTTCATTCAGAGTCCAGAAGGATATATAATTACTTTCTAAAAAAATAACGTATTTTCACATGTATAACCTACATCTCTTAACAAACTACCTCTCTACACAGTACCAGTAGTTGAAAGCAGGTCCTGAGTCAAGAATTTCTTATTGAGGAGCAAAATAGTTCACAGTTCCTCGTTATTACTTTAAACCAGCAACCAAGTTTGTAGCATTTGAATCTGCAGGGAAGCTCTCTGTAGTGTTAGCTAGAACTGCGGATGCGGGATAAATGATTTCTTCAACCGTCACATATGTCCCTGTTAAAAATCCAACAAATCCAATAACAGCTATAAAAACATCCTTAAATATTGTCCATAAACTCAAGTTTTCCTTGTAGAAAGTGAGGATTTCAACCAGAGGTGGCAGAATCAGTCCCAGAGTGCTGCTGCTCACAGCTCCAACAAAAGAAATCACCAGGTCTAGGCGAGGGATCAGAACAGCTACGGCACCTAAAACACAAGAAGAGAAACAGTGGCTTTAGATTCAAAATCCTCATGAAAAACAAAACTGCAAAATATCCATAGTCTAATGGTTTTCAGGCTTTTTACAAAGCTCTATCGTTCACTGTTGTTCCAGCTCCAAGTGGTATGCACGATATAGATCAATGCATGTATTTGTCAGTAAGCCTCATCTTGATGCTCATCTGAGAGACTCAGTTTCAATTCTGAATTTCCACATGAGCTGGCAGAGCTGCAAGTTGAAGTGTTCTTGTACTTACAGGGTAAATAGATTTGGCCTGCAAATCTCAGAGAAATGAGCAATATGAAGTTGTATGGAGATGTTTTACTTTTTTGGTTGTTGATTGGTTTTTAAGATGAAAGAATAAAAGCTGAGGAAGATGAGGGGAAAGGGTTGTTGCAGGCTGCCCAGGAGACAGTGGGCAAAAAAACCCCACTACTATCAAGTAATAGATATACTTAAAAATTTAAAAGAGACATAAAATCAATCAAAATTCACAAAAACCTGCACGTGACTTGGCAGTCACACAGTCACTTAAGTCACTTTTCCCTACAAACTTGCCTCTTGAGAAATCTTGGTTTATACAATTGCATTCAATTGGTAAAATGTTGCTGGAATAGTTGCCCAGTTAAGTAAATGAGACCTTGGCTCTGCCAAGAGGAGTCTGAACACAAGGCCCACACAGCCTTTTAAGCATGGCCAGCCTTACTGAACCTACAACATTTATGGAAACAGAATCCATCATGTTGAACCAAAAACTTCTGGTTTTAACCCCTTTTGCTGGCAAGCCTGGGCAAGGTACCCTAGTATTAACTCAGATACACCAGCTGTCTGTCATGTAATATTTTCAGTACAGCTTTCAAAGGCCTCTATATGACCCCTGTACGTGGTGGAAATGTCATTTTTCCCTTCCATGAATACATCGCTTTGTAGCTATCAGACACTACTGTAAACATACACAGCACTGGCCTGTTTGCCACTTTCTGCCACTTCTCACCAAGACAAAGAAGTAATCAGGAAGAAAGGCAATGGGGAAAACAGATGAAAAAGCCCCTAGCACATAAAAAATACAACATAATATGTTTTGGTTCTTCCAAACCTCTCCTCTTAACTCTTAAGCCATAATAAAAGCATGTTTGCCTTTAGAAAAACTTCACCAATCAAATACAATGTAGACAGTGTTTATGGCAATAAACACATCACAGAATCATAGAATCTGCTGAGGTGGAAGGGACCCACAAAGACCATTGAGTCCAACTTTTAACCCTGCACAGGACCATCCCCAAGTCACACCATGTGCCTGAGAGTCTCATCCAAATGCTTCTCAAATTTTCTCAGGTTTTGTATTTTGGGGAGCCTGTTCCAGTGAGCAACCACTCCCTGGGTGAAGAACCTTTTTCTAACAGCCAGCTTGATCCTCTCCTGACACAACTTCAGGCCATTTCCTCAGGTCCTGTCATTGGTCACCATAGAGAAGAGATCAGTGCCTGCCCCTCCTCTTCCCCTCACAAGGAAGTCGTAGACTGCAGTGAGGTCTCCCCTCAGTCTCCTCTTCTTCAGGCTGAGCACATCAAGAGACCCTCAGCTGCTCCTCATACGGCTTCCCCTCAAGGCCCTTCACCATCTTCACTGCCCTCCTTTGGACACTCTGTAATAGCTTATGGAACAATGAGGGAGGAAATCCCCACATAACATGTGAGGATGAAAAACACAAGGTGTGAATTGGGTTTATAATCAATAAAATCATGCTTTCTACTTGCAGAGCATCTTTGCTATGGGCTGAATGCCACCAGCTGCCTCAAATTCTGACATAATGTTGGTTATGAAAGGCAAACATGCTCAACTGATGTTTGTGTTGATCTCTTCCATTGAGAATATCTAACCCAGGGAAAACTGCATTGGCAAATACACTCAAAATTCGCTTACAGAACACAACAGTTATCCACTGCTACCAGCTAATTGTTTGTTACACATTTTAATAAAACTTGTAACTACAGAGATCTCACATAAAAAGGAGGTAAGACTGAAGGCACAAGCCTGCAGAGGGATAAAGGGTTCTCCAGACCATCCTATTTGAAAGGAACACATCCTGCAGAGATCTGCCAACAAAAATCACTCAACTTGTTTCTACTTGTCATGACCACAGTTTACTAACACTTCATGAGTCTACAGAGATATGAGAGGCACTGTTTGGCCACAGGAAGCTTGGGCAAAGACGAAGGTGGAAACCTTAGAAACACCCTGACACTCAAAAATAGGCAAGACAATGTTTCTTTATCTCAGTGCTAGGATGGACCTACTCCATGCCAAACAGTTTCTTCCATTTCATGATATGACATTTAAAGAGTGGAAATGTCACATGTTTATGCATCATCCAGCACAGAGCTTAATGAAATGAGAAAGGAATTATGCCAAAGTTAGTAAAAGTCACAAAGTACCCACCTCTGTAACTTTTGCAGCCATAACCCTGTTCAAGCCATAAAAGTAAATGCCATGAATGCCTAAAACATAAAGGATGAGTGCCCAGACCAGACTGGCAAGCATGACACTTGCACCATCAAACATAGTCCAGAAGTAATTGAAAAGTGTAGTTGAAGTACATTTACAATGTGTCATAAAACTCTCAGCTAATTACTATGTTGAATGTGCTGTTCTGAAGTAAAAGAGAGGGTTGCACATTTATTATCTTGCCAATTCAATAGATGCAGTGGGTGTATTCATTTAATACAGATTTTCAACTTCTGTATAATAGGCCTTTCAGTTCCACATGTGTCCAGAGTTTAGAAGGCACTCATTAATTTGTAGTTCATAGTTTTGATTGAAACACTCTGCTTTATTAAAATAATGAGAGTATGTTTCATATTTTTTAATTGGAAAAAAACCCCAACTGTAGTTTATAATTGCTTTAGGTTACAGAAAAACAAAATGCTGTGTGTTGGTTTGAATCTCATCAAACATTTGTCTGACTCACATGAATTTGCATGGATCTGGATATTGCTGTGGGAGGAAGTCTGAAAATTTGTTTCAAGGTTTTAATTAGTGTCTTATTTATTCTCTAACAATTCAAGAGAAATATAATTCATGTTTATTACCTACCAAAGAATGTACTTAGGAGTTAAGAAAGAGGTCCATTTTCCAGAAGAAGTAAACAAGGGGCATTCCTACAGGTATGGAGCCTGATTTTTCCAGCCATGTGTAGGTTTTAAAAATACAATGCTAAGAAGAAATTCTGAACTTGTAACAACATCTGCAAATTTGCTAACGGTACACTCAGTCCCCTCATCCAGATCATCAATAAAGTTATTAAATAGAACTGGGCCCAGCACTGATCCCTGGGGGACACCACTGGTGACCAGCCACCAGCTGGATGCAGCCCCGTTCACCAGCACTCTCTGGGCCCGGCCCTCCAGCCAGTTCC
>NW_020955653.1:89904-140606 GCF_003031625.1 Empidonax traillii
CCCGGCCCTCCAGCCAGTTCCTGACCCAGCACAGAGTGCCCCTGTCCAAGCCATGGGCTGCCAGCTTTTCCAGGAGTATATTATGGGAGACAGTGTCAAAGGCTTTGCTGAAGTCCAGATAGACACATCCACAGCCTTCCCCTCATCCACCAGGTGGGTCACCTGATCATAAAAGGAGATCAGGTTGGTCAGACAAGACCTGCCCCTCCTAAACCCATGTTGGCTGGGTCTGATCCCTTGTCCATCCTGTACTGCTGTGTGATTGAACTCAGGATGATCTGCTCCATAACCTTGCCAGGCACCGAGGTCAGGCTGACAGGCCTGTAGTTTCCCAGGTCCTCCTTGCAGCCCTTTTTGTGGATCAGTTTGACATTTGCCAATTTTCAATCATCTGGGACCTCCCCAGTGAGCCAGGACTGTTGGCAAATGATAAATTAATAGGACACCTTTTTTTTTTGATCAACATTTAAATTGTCCTTAGGCTTGAATAAAAGAGTGAGGGCCATATGAACAAAGCAACCAGCAGAAATAACGAGAGATAGCATCCTATTGCTTCTACCTTTAACTCTGCAGTCTAATCTCAAAAACTACTACTAATGGATTCTCCAGCCTCTCTCAGCTATGTAGTCACTTATTTGTGTCAGTTGATGTTTTTTGGTGGGAGGAATACTATAGCAGAATTATTCTATTTTCTGAAGGGACATAACACCCCAGTGGAAAGATGCTCTTGTTTCTTTTGTAGTGCTGCTTCTTTTACAACTTTTTCTCCTCTTTACAGAATCAGCATACTACTGCTTGCTGGGAGGTAATTCCAATGAGATTGCTGGGGTAAAAAAAGAGTTTTGCCATCTCCACCCAACCTTAGTGTATTATAGCTGCAGATGAAGTCAAATATGTGATTACCATATTCCAATACTTCCTTCAGTAATCAAATATTGCGCTACTTTATTTCTATCAGAAAGTAATGCATTTGCCATACTAAATCCTTGAGCAAGATTGGTACAGCTGTAATTAGGATCTATGGATCTAAGTAAAGACTGAATATCATATTCACTATAAATTTCCACTATATTTTCCTTTTGGCCAGTAATAAAGCTGTTTAATATCTCTTTACTAAAATCATTAAAAGAAATTACTTCTCAGATAGTACTAGATTTTAGATTTTATCTAGTATTCAAACATAATTCTGACAAAAAACAGGGCAGTGGTATTTAAATATTGCACCTAAAGAAAAGAAGTGTGTTACCAGATCAGTAGTACGGCCAAGCAAATTATCCTAACAGTAGATTTCATAAAGAGGCAGAATCAAAAAGACTGAGTGCTTCTTAAGTACCAAAAATGTTGGATATTACTACAGAGTGCTAACTTCACACAGCTGAAAAGCAAAATAATTGTCTCAAATGACATATAACCAGTTAGTCGTCTTGAAAGGCAGTGACTGTGCTGAAGAGATCCCTGTTCTGCAGGAAGACAGCACACCCCAAACTTACTCTCCATTTGTACTACTTTTCCAGGACCACATCAGAGCACTACAGTGTTGATGTATTAAAGATGGATGCCTGACATACATACAACTTTCCAAAAACACAAAATTATATTTTTAACTGACAGATGCCTATAGTATGACAAAGAAAGGGTCCCTTTCAGGAGTTAAAATTGCCTAAATTAAACATTTGGCAAAGAATTTTCCCTGGAGGTAAAATGGCAAGTCAAAACATCAGCCTGAACCCTCCTTCCTAATCGAACATCCCAGGCTGCACTCTGTGTCCATCTTTCTTTATGGCAGTAGTGCTCAGCCATTCAACCTGGCATCCTCTTCTTCCCTTCCCCCTTCTGCAGCGTTTCCTGGATCCAACTCCCTCCTCCTTTTCTGCAACACTGCTCCACACTGCCCAAGTGTTTTTCCTTTACCTTCTAAGAGAATAGAAAGACATTGCTCTGCTACAGAATACCCCAGAAGGCTTAGCCAGTTTGACCGCAAGGAGTTTACATGTGCAGGCTGGACAACTAAGAGGGTCAAGATACCAACATCTTCTCAAGTGGTTGTTTGACCAGGGAATCCATGCTGTCTTTTCTGTGCATATATATTTCCATGCTTTGTGTATGAGTTGTACCTTCCACCTTTGCTTGTAGGAAGGAAAAGCAGTGGGTGCTGCCCCTCAAGCATCTGTTGGACGTTGCAGACTTATTTAGAGAACCACAATAAAACATTTATCTCTCCTTTATAAAACCGTAACCTACCACATTGCAATTAAAACTATTCACATTTTAAAAATAAGAAAATCTAACAAAATTTAGTATTTCAATAAAATATGTATTTAAATTACTAACAAAAAAAGGTGCCTTCCCTGAGAGTTCTACAGTGGAAACCAAACTGTGTTTTGATACTTATGTACAAAGGAATATGAGACCAAGTAGAAACTGCTTCTAATCTGCAGATAAACTAAAGCAAAAAATTACTTAAGAGCATTTGTGAATAATTTACATATTGAAAGACCCAGTTTAAAAAAAGGATTTTGGATAAAGATCCTGGTATTATATAATTATGAATTAGAAAATTATTTTTTTCTGGCTTGAAATGCTACTTAATATAGGGTTTGAGGTGGTGTTTGTTTCAGCTGTTCTTTGAGACATCAGAATACTGTAAGATGCATACAGAAGATAATTTCTTTAAAAACGTCTTCAGCAGAAGTAATTTTCCTAACCCAATTTCCTAAAAAGCATAATTTTAAATACCAGCCCAGTCTCAAAACCAAACTAAACAGAAAAAGGAACAAAGCAGTAGATAGATTGCAGTTATACTATGAGGTGACAAATTCTACTTGCACATTGGCAAGATAAAAAGATATAGCTTGCACACATGATAACCACACACATCATATAGTTTGGTTTGGCCTTTGGAATGAAAAACTCTTTCATCACTATCTTCCTGCAACACAGAGTGTGAGAGACAGAGACAGAAAGTACTTCACATCACCTGCCCTTGGATTACAACGCAGTGTTTATGATTGCTTTGTCCTTTGTCAGTAGGAAAGACCAGACTCTTACAGGAGAAGATGGTTTCAATATCCTTACCCTTCACAAAGAGAGATGACCCAGGACACTGTCTCGATACACAGCAGAGCCCTGTTCAGGGAAGGGGCAGATCCATCCCTTCCCCCCTCCACATCACTTTCTCAGACATGTAAATAAATTCAGTTTTTACAGCACTTTGCAGAGATTTCAAAGCTTTTTACAAAAAGGTTTATATTATTTTTATTCCTTATGCAGAAAAACACATAAAGAATTACATCAGACCAAACAGTGATTTAACAGCAGCATTAAGTCCAGCCTGCTTACCAGGTTACCTAAAATACTTACAAGCCAGGGTGAAGGACTGGCACGTATGACTGGTACAAGACACCCATTACAGTACAGCATTCCCCCCATGCTCTACTAATAAAATCACTTCCCTCTATCTCTCTGTGCTTTATACAACCCCAAAATTTAGGCAGTGTAATTCGTTCAGATTTCAGCTTGCAGGACCTGCATCCATTTTAAGCAGAACCCAGTGTCACAACAATCCTATGCAGCAGAAGGCTGCGTGAGCAGGCACAGCTTTACAGGGACAGGGATGGAATAGCAATGACACAGTTATGAGGCAATTCTTCCCCTACTCACCTCCTCAGGACCACTCAGAGTGACTTCTCTCTCCTACCCAAATGTCCAAGGGGTAGTTAATAAACTGCTTGGCCTCCTACTCCTGCTCTGTCTGCCCCCATCTGATCTCTAGAATTAGTGTACTTTTACTAAGCAAACCAGGCAGTGAGAGGCTAAGGAAACTCCTCATGCTGCACTTTGTCCGGAGCTGCAACACCAAGTGATCTTCATAAAACCAGCAAGCAGAGGTGCCTGGCACAGCACACGCTGGATTAGGTGAAAATGTATTTGACCATTTAATTAACTACAGTTCATAGGGACACAAGTGGCATCTGGTTAGACTGTTAGATCTGAAGCATTTTATTTATTCATTTTTCTCTGCTGTAAATTTATTTGAGCTTTGCTGCTGGTAGTTCATCATACAAATCTTTTTAGTTTATCATATAAGTACTTCAGTAATTTTATGTTAAATTTAACATAACTTAAAGTTATGTTAAAATAACTTCATGTTATTTTACTTCAGTAAAATAATGCACACATCTATTACATGCAGCTAGATTCTACAAATGAATGTAAAGCATGCAGCAAAATTCATTAATACAGCGCTCTAAATGGATGATCCTAGGCCACTACAATACTGATACTTACCACTGCCAGTCACTCCCCTTCTGACTCTAAGGACCCACCAGAAATGAGTCCTCAGTTGAACTTTTTTCCTCTTTGGCTCAGTCTCTCAAAATAATCTCTGACTCTGAGACAGCTGAAAGGTTTCCAACAGTGCAAGAAAAAAATTAATCTTTGCTTATCCAAGGACAAGACTGGTTTTGCTACAGGGAGCAGAGAAGAAAAGAGTAAAGAGGAGTGGTTAAGCCTTGAAGGGCTAGCCATGCTGCTTCCAATGATGCTGAAAAGTTGTATTTTCCTATACTCACTGTCAGCACTACATACTCTTTAATCTTTCTCTTGGATGCACTGTGTATATCAAGATATACCACAGGAAAGTAGGCAGGGATCCATGGCTGCTACTTTTTTGTCTCATAACAAAAGCAATAATAAGTTAAAATAACTTTATACTAAAAAAGTTTGTCTAGCCATTACCCTTTAAAATAAAATTTTCATTATATACCTTTTGATGACTACATAAAAGTGAGCAAGAATTAATGTCATGAAGATGAAACTGAACGTATGTAGCTTTAATCTTAAGCTAATATGCTTTGCTCCATAAATATATATACATGAAGGAGAAAAATTGCCAAAGTCACCTTTAGGAATAGTAAAAATTACTTCTCTTTATTCTTTGAGCTTCTTTTCCGATTTCATAATAACATTTTATATTTCTTTAATAAAGATGATTAAAGAAACAGCTGATTAAAATGACAAAAATATCTATGTTTTGTGGAATTCTCTTTCTTAAATAGCAGTTAGCTCTCCCTCCTCTACCCAAGTATTAAAAAAACCTACAGAACAAGCAGATTCTGTTCTGAATAACCTTAATACAACTTCTCAGTATCTAACCTGTGTTTCTGTGGAGGAGGTTATATGTGCTACAGCTTCCATCAGCAGGAACACATTACTTTGCAAATGGAATTTGCACACTAGAAGACCTATCAGACCAGCCTGACTAAGGAGGGAATTCATGACAGAGTTCTGTCCTAAAAAAAAACAGCACAGAGGAGGTGAAGCAAGGACGTGCTATGAAAGAGAAACTTAGAAACATCACATGGACATGTCTGGATGGTCTCAGGAAAGGCAAAATTCTACTTAACAGAGACATTCAAGAGATGCCAAGGCAATAAGCAAAGCTTTTACAAACACTTTGGTAACAAAAGACTGAAGATGGAAGTGTAAGCCTGCTGCTGAAGGGGGTGTGGGATTTAGTGACAGCACACACAGGAAAGGCTGAGGTATTCAGTGCCGCCTTTGCTTCGGGCAGTCTCCTGGCCCCAGTATCAGTGAAAGAGCTCAACAAGATGAATTACCATCAGGGGATGAAGTTTGCATCAGGGCGTATTTGAGAGAACTCAAACCACAAAGGTATACAGGTCAGGAAGGGTTGCATTCAAAAGTGTTGAAGAGAACTGACCAATGTCCTAACACCACTTGATACTGTCTTTGAAAAGTCATGGAATTCAAGGGAGATCCCTGGTAACCAGGGAAATTAAATGCCATCAAGAAAAGCCAAAACATTATTACAGGGAAATAAAGGCAAGTCAGATTTACTTTGGTCCCTGGAAAAACCATGGAGCAAGTCATCTTGGAGCACCTTTCTGGGCACATGAAGAAGAAAAGGGTATCTGGGAAGAGAAAAGTAATGGATTTAGGATAAATCATGTCTGACCCTCCTGATAGCCTTCTCTGATACAATGTCTGGATTTACGGATGAGGGGAGAGCAGTAGATGTCATTTACCTCAACTTTAGCAAGGTCTTTGACACTGTCTGCCATAATACTCTAGTATCTGGACAGAGGGAAAACAGGTGGGCAAGAAACCTCACTGGACAAAAGAATGGTGGTTAATAGGTCATGCTCTACCTGGAGGCCAGTAAAAATCCTGCAGCTAGCAGGGAAAGTAAAAGCTTCATGTAACTGATAAAGAAAATGTAACAATCACATGAATTATGTTCTTTAAGCCTAGAAAATAATGCACTCACTACAATACTAATGTCTCACAAAAATGTCCCTGTAGCACAAAGTACCAGTGCTGAAAGTGGGCTGACATCACATTAAAGTAAACATTAATTTAAATCATTGATTTTTAATCCTGATTCAAAGCTGGATTATATTTGATATTTTAACAGTGATACTTCATTGTATTTTGATTTCCTATGTAAAATGGCTTACAAATTTTTATTGATAACTTCAGAGACAAATCATGTTATTTAAATAGTAGCAGTGCTAAGTATCTTACAAACCAAATACTTTAGTCCCCTGAGAAATTTTAGACATTTTCAAATGGGAAGCCACACTCTGATTTCACACAATGCTAAAAGTTTCACAAAAAGCAAATGCTTGGATTCTCAAGTTGGTTTTAAGTATCTGAACTGGCCTGCTCCTTTTGCGGTGTGAAAATGCAGAGGTTTTGTGCATGATCAGTAGCTATTGCATATGGCACATACTATATTATTACTGACAAAGTAATAAATACCTTGTGAATTTGCTGCAACATATCAAAAGTTAATTAAAAAATAATGCCCTTAAAAAGATAACAATCACTAACAATCACGCTGCAGTGGGATGACCAATGTGTTTCCAAAATAGTACTTTGCAACAGCTGGTGTCACAGGCACGAGTTAGTTAAAGCCTGCTGAGTTGATTGATGATATAGAAACAAGCTGCCAAGTGCCTTGGCTTCCTGGAGAGAATCATGTGCAGTAGCTAGTTGAGGTTCTGCTCCCTACGTTGGCAGGCTTAGGCAGATTAGCTACTGAATTATCGCCTGCAGTCCAAATCCATCAAAAAATGCAGTCATCTGCAGATGTTTTTAGTCTTAATTTGTTGATATTTCACCTCACAAAATGAAGTTCAAAGAGAGCAGCTTGCTTCATTGCACCGGCAAACTCGCCTAGAGCTCAGCAGAGCAGAATTCAGGCACAGAGTGTGTCCTCTCCCTGCCTCCAGTCAGCTGTGCTCACTGCACAGGTCACTCTGCCAGCTGTCTGGGAACATGCACCGCACACCCTGCATGCCCAAGGGAACAGGGTCACCCTCCTTGGCATTCTTTCTTAGCGTTTTATCACCCAAGTAAATCAATGCCCAACACAAACAGGTGATTGCATATCAGAAGCCTGTACTATCCTTTACCTGTAATTAAATAAGGGCTCACCACTATCTTTTCAACTTGATGGGAGAGGGGAAATAATGACCTAATGCTCACAGGAACTCAGGTTGGATGCACTCCTCGAGAGACCGAGGTCTAAATTCCACTTCAAGTGTCCCAAACACCAGGTTTCCATCTACAGAATTACCTTTCAATTATTTTTTTCTAAAGAAGAACTGAGCTTGTGTTGTGTTGATCAGAAGCCTTTTTCTGGCTATCCTCAAATGCTTTGCATTCTGTTTTAGGGATGGTTTTCTTCCCATACCAAACTCTACCTTTTGGTAATGCTGTTAAGTGGACAGTGAAAGGATTATGTGTAAATATACTTTATAAAGCAGTATGAACTCCCACAGGTTGAAAGGCAATACTAAATATCAAGATTTTACTGTATTACAATGTCATTTTTTAACTAGCAGGCATTACAACTACTACATCAACTAATAAAGCCAAATAAAAAATCTTCAGAGTATGTAATACTACCTCCATACTTTGATAAAAAATACTCGTTTAATTAAACTGTAATATTAACTGTAATATTCTTGTGGAAATCATGATGTATATTTGCTGTCTATGATCTTTGTATTACTAAAAAAAAGTTTGAACTAGTTGTAAACTAAGTAAAAATAAAAAAAAGTACTTGTAAACTAGCAGGAAAATAAAAGTTAATTCCAGCATGTTTGAAATTCATCAAACTCCTAACTTTTTACTGTCCAAAAATTGTTGCAATGACTTCATTATTAGCTCTGGATTCCACTGTTATTTATAACGTAATATTAAAATCTAGAGTACTTTTGTTAAATCAAATTAACCTTGAGGGCTAAGTATGGGAAAGATCTTACACTGGTTTTTGTTCCCAAAACATTGATCTGGATGTTGGAGAATTGCTTTACTCTCAACCTAAACTGAGGGAGCAGTTTATTCCTTGCCAAGAGCTTTGTAAATATTGATTTAAGGATGTGATTATAACCATGGAGTTAGACTATTGATCTACCCATTGTCAAGAATCAATTGAGAAAACAAGTGAAACACAAAATTGCCACAAGTTTTTCAATTAGAAGAGATAATACTGTTTATAAATCAGATGAGCAAGAATTTCACTAGCTTCCCTCTGGAGAAAAAGTCATGAAAGGAACAAGAGAAAGGAACAATGAAAATACTCACAGGAAAATGGTATCATCGAACTGTATCAGAATGGACTGAGAGGATTTCCACAAAACTAAAAGGACAAAAAACTATAGTAGGTGTGGATTTAAGTAAAAGGAGCTTATGGTAAAGTAGATCAGTATTGACTGTTTGTTTTTTGGGATAAACAAAAACTGATGCTTGAATCAATCTTGAATGTAAACATCATGTCAGAGAAAACCATATTTTATAGGTTAGGCATGGCTGAGCACCACAAAGGACTGTGGAGGACTGTTAACATGGTCAGAAAACACAGTAGGTCAAAATTTTTCTCACAGAGCCACAAGCAAATATCCATACCTCGGTGGTATTGCTCTGTATTTGTTTAAATGAAAGTTTAGTGTTTACCCCATGGACAGAATTATTCCATATGTTTACTGGGTAATTATATTTAATTAGCAAAATAATTTTTTGCTTCTTTAAATTTATAGAATGTGGTTTATGTAATTTTCATACATTATGTAATATTGATCATAGTTCATTATAAAAATAATAATTAACATCAGATAATGAAAAACAAAAAGGTAGAGGTAAAAAATCTGTACTAAATAGCACCAGATGTGGACAGACTAGACACAGGTCTATGAGATCGTTGCCCAAAGACCTTGAAGGATCTATTACAAATGAAACGAAGAACAGTTTTTGTACTAAGGAACGTTAAGATTTTATCCTTCTCTTTTGTTACCACGAGGTATCTCACAACACTCTCAAGATAAGCGATTCTTTTTCGGATGAGAGAAATCAATCAAGAATACAGTGCAGAAAAGAAGTCCTTCAATGAGGAGAAAGAGTAAAGGACAAGTTCTTATTCGTTCCCTCCTCTTACAGCACAAATTTAGCAAATATATCCACACAAGCAGATTATACCACCATTCATAAGCATCTGTCTCTTCAGAGTGAGTTGCAATATTTCAATAGGGCAGGGAAAGGAAAAGCACACAAAAAGAAAATAAAGCAGAAATGCAAAATATGTAACACTATGAGGATTTAATTCATTTAAATATGCTATATGGGTTTTTTCTTGATTTTGCTCTAACATTTTAAAGGTGTATACCTTTATTATGACAAATGTTCTTTAAACTCCTGGCTCTGCAACAGGCTGGTGAAGTCATTATAAACAAGTCACAGAGGACTTAATTCTCATATGGTTCCATCTGTACCTCAACACTTAGAGTTAACTTTGCTGCCCATTACACACACAAGGGTGAAGGAAACAAAACAAAATAAAGATTAAAGAATTTCTAATTTTGACCAATGTTCAGAAGGCACACCAAGCTACTACCACCCAGAAACTGCTCTCCAGTCCTTTAAAAACAAGGCAGGGATTTGAGAACCTTTGTGAGGATCAGCTTATCGAGCCACAAATCATGAATAACACTCAGGTATCATTAATATTTTAGCTTTCATGCTTATTTGAAGCACCAGCAAAGAAAATGCCTGGAGTGACTAATTCCAGCTATGAAGTAATTTTTTAAGAGACAACTAAAAGAAAAGCAATGTTTCACCCTTATCAAAAAGATAAAAAAACACTAGGGTGCTGGTATACAAACCAGCAGAAAAATTATACCTTGATGGCCCTGAGTATTTTCTTTATTGCTAACTGCTTTCATTATACAGGGAAAAAGCTCCCAAGTATTTTCAAGGAATGCTTTCACTGCCTTGCAATTTTCAAAAGGCCTACTTGCAACTATCATGTCTAGCATCTTGAAAGAAGAAGTCTGTACATTTTGCTCTCTGCACAGCAATCTATCTATGCTTGAGGAAAAATTTATTTCCTCATCAATAAATTAGGAAATTATTTTGAAAGTAAGTTGCAATCCAACTTCAGTGCAGTATTTTGCTGGTCTACTTATAGGTAGAAAAAATAATTACCACTAGAAAGTCAAACCAAAATGCCAACAATTTGTAAACATAAAATGAACCCAGTGATGTTTAGCTGAATTATCTCCTTCTCGCTCAGTAGTCAAATCTTTCCATATGCTGCTTTTGTGGCTAACACATTAAAGCATGTGCACATCATTGCTTGAAACACTTTCCTAATCAGTTAGCTGTACAAGTTAGACCATTTTCTTCTACCAGCTTATTATGAGGACAGCATATCCAAAGAGAAATTAAATACCATAGACCATAGCTGGGATATGATACTCTTTCAATCTTGTTTCCTTGTTTGAGTTAGAAAGCAATACTTCAAAGGAGAAATGGCTTCTGTATGTAAATTGCAAAGATCGGTAAAAATTTGACTGGTAACAACATTTTACATACATCCCTGAAGGGAAAGAAACACTTTTAATGTATTTGACAATAATTTTCAGTTTCATTTCTTCACAGAATTATTTTGCTACCCAGTCATATTCATTCTCTTGCTCAGGAGCATGATTAATAGCTTTTTTTTTATAGCATGCATCTGAACACAACTTGGAATTGTATCTAAATGACTTTCAAAAGTATTTTAAGATCATAAGTCTCCCTATTAGACAGACTTCACTGTCAATTAGTCAGAGGAATTTCACTGAACAAATATTGCTTAGCTGGTTTTGCTCGATGTTTTTGTATCTATTTTTCTCCAAAGACAAACACCTCTCCTTTACTGAGCTAGCTCCTCAGAAGAGGACAGTGTTTGGCAACTTCCAACTAAATAGCCAGCGTATCTCTACTGGCAAAGTAATGTCCTGTCTGGAAAGAGAAAAATTAATCAAGGGATTCACTGGCTATCTCACCCTTTGTTTAAGCCACAGCCACTTGAACAAACACCCACATCACTCCAGGTCTCAATGGATGCCACTGAAGATACAGATACAACATCGCAAGAAAGGGAAAACAATTTGTGGTAAATACCAATGAAATGAAGGAGAAGTATGAAAATTGGGCTTGCCTTTCCTTACCCAGGCTCTAAGAAGTAAAGATCAATTCAGCAACACAACCATGGGACAGGGTAAAGATTACAAGATACAACAGCCCGAGGCAGAGTTCTTATGCCTAAAATTCCCAGGACTTTATTGAGTAAATTCTTCAGACTTCACTCTCTGCTATTCAGAGAAATATAAAGAAATAAGTACAAACATCAGAAATTTATGTTTTCTTTAATGAGATGGCTAACAGAAGTAGGCTTATTTATTTAGTGTTCTAAACCAGAGAAGTCATCCCCTGGATAATGGACCCATTTGTTCTTTTGCTGTGAGGACGCTTCCACAAAGAGACAGGCACACTCTGGAAAAATCTCTTTTGAGTTACAGAATCACAGAATATGTCAAGTTGGAAAAGATCCATAAGGATCATCAAGTCCCAACGCCCTGCTCCTCACAGAAGCAATCTAATCTGGTTTTCAAATGTCAGGGACAAAAAGTCTTTATTTCCCCTACACCATGAAACACTGTCTGCATAACACTTAGGAGAAATTTGTTTTGTGTTTCACCTCTGCCATGAAACTAGCTCAGTTTAATTTTTCTTTTAGTAATTCACTGTTGCTTATAGATTATCATGGGCTGTGAAGGCTAGGATTAAGCCAGAAAAGCAAGAGATCAGGAGTGTAAATGATTTTTAAGGAATTTCTAAAATGTAAACTGTAACCTACCACTGAAAGGAAAATGGAATAGCAATACACTGAAAATTAGTAACAATGCAAAACCAAACCCAACCTAAAGGAGAGATTTGGCCATGATAAAAGTGATCACTTCAGCTGGCTGCTCCAATACTAAGAGATTACTAAAAGATCACTATGTAATCTACATTACAACTATTATATCTTTCTCTGTAGAAAGCAGTTCTTTTATTACTTTATTGATTTTACCTTTGTTATTATGGTCATTTTATCCTTACTTATGCTAGTTTAATTTTCTTCAAAACTTCTCCATCAGAAAACTGAAGTTTTTTGTTTTCATCTTTAACTTCCATATCAAATCACTTCAGCACAACTTCTTCCTGAGCTATGTGTTTTAGCTCTGCTAAACACCACCAAAACAAAGTTTTGCCCCAGAATGGCTTTAACCTTTGCTGCAATGTTTAAAATGTTTCTCTAATTAATGATGGCACTGACAAAATGATCAAGTGCACCCTCAGGAAGTCTGCAGATGACACCAAGCAGAGTGTTGTGTTTGACACACCCGAAGGACAGGATTGGTATCGAGAGGGACCTGGCCAAGCTAGAGAAGTGGGCCCACGGGAACCTCATGAGCTTTAACAAGGTCAGGTGCAAGGTGCTGTACCTGTGTCGGGGTAAACCCTGGTATCATACAGGCTGGGGGATGAGAGCAGCCCTGATGATGATAAGAGAGATGGAACAGCTCTCCCATGAGGAAAGACTGAGACAGTGGTGAGAGAGTTGGGATTGTTCAGCCTGAAGAAGAGAAGCTCAGAGGGGACCTTCTAGCACCTTCCATTATCTAAAGGGGGCTTACAGGAAAGCTGGAGAGGGACTTTTTTCAAGGGCATGGAGTGACAGAACAAAGTGAAATGGCTTTAAACTGAATGAAGGTGGGTTTAGATTAGATATTAGAGCAGTCTTTACTGTGAAGGTGGTGAGGCACTGGAACAGGGTACCCAGAGAAGTTGTGGGTGCCCCATCCCTGGAAGTGTTCAAGGCCAGGTTGGCTGGGGCTTTGAGCAACCTGATCTAGTGAAAGGTATCCCTGCTTATGGCAGGATGGTTGGAACTAGGTCCCTTCCAACCCAAACATTCTATGATTCAAGACAATGCACCCAGGGGTAGCCTATCAAGAATCTTGTAGTCTTATTGCAGATCATGTAGATCATGTAGTCTTATTGCAGTTTAAATGGCTTCCTGAGAGAATACAATTCGCTTTTTGATCCCAACAGACACCATTTTTATTACTGGCAGTCTTATCACTTTCAATCCAATGTACTGACTGTCAAACAGTTACAAAGCTGCATCAGGATGAGCAGCTGAAAACAGTGCATCAACTGATTCTGGTTGTTGCCATACTAATGCTCTTCTGGAAGCCCTGAATTAGCTACATTAAAAGAAATGGAGATGGAAAGAGGTGAAACAAAAGAAAAAGTAACGATTCTCAAGGAAAGAAAATACCAGAGTGATAATGAAGGGAAGAAGGTAAGATACTGACTTTAGCACAATTTTGTTGTAAATAGTTGTCAACAGAGAAAAATGGAATGACTTTAAGGGGGACTTAATTTTATTTTCAGTCCTACCACAGAATAAAATTGATGCAAAATTGTGCTAGTTTTTACAAGCTTCTTTATACCTAGAAGTCACTGCCATGCAGAATTTATAACCAAACAAAAAGCTACATATAAGATGCAGTAGTTGCACATCAGGACAAAAACAGCTGTCTATTTTAACACTAACTAGTTTTATAACACAAGTCTAACAAAATATAGTGTCAGAAATCAAAAGTGGTCTACTCTACATTATTGTTCAACTGCTCGTAAAGTTGTGCACTAAAAATGAAGACTTTCAGAAATGAAATTGAAAAAGATCCAAAATTATTTCATTTCTCCATTCAAGAAAACAAAATTCAATTTAAAGAAAATCTTTTCCTGTATAACACTTCAATTTAAAATTATATTTAATAGAAACTTCTGAAATGTAGTGGTGTAGCTGGAAACCCATACTTTTAGAAAATATCTATTTCAGTTAAGTATAGGGGAGCAGCCTGAAATGCTTGACAAGCTGTAATCAACATCACAGCACTGCTTAGTTGTGGCTTAACTGTGCAATGCGTGCTGTAGCAGCTGCAGAATGGTCACAATCAAACACTCTCCAAATAAGCACACTTCTTACATCATAAGTATTGACACTAACTTCCTGTAAAAACAGTAGAGTAGAACTTTTGAAGTTCTGGCCACCTTTCAAGCTTCTACCATGTTAAAGACAGAGAAAAAGAATAATTGCTATCAAAGTAAAGCCCAATATCTTTGCTTTTCTTCTAAAATTTGATTCAATATTTAGTTATCAGTTTGAGAATCACTTTGGGGATGAGAGTGACCCTGCTTCTTCTGGCCTTCCATTGACTACAGCGAATTTCAACTCAGGTAACTGTCTAGTCTGAACCTACAAGAAGTTTGCCTAAGCACAACTGCCAATACCCCTAATACAGTGTCACACACATCCAACACAGATTTGCTTTTGTACGTTAAGAGATGAGATACAATATGTTTGTTTGTTTTCTTAACAGGTACGTATTCAAAACTTCTAAAAGCTTTGTAACTGTGTTTATTAAATACTTTCATCTATTTCAAATGAATAAAAATAACGTAAATAAACTTAAAGTTCACAGTCCTTCATAACCACATATGTACGTTATACTCTGTGGATGTTCTGGAATTAAACAAATACTTTATGATACTGGATATTAAATACTCTACATTTAAACTAGTTTCATGTTACCACATTTTTGTACACATTGGACTATTTATGGTTGAACTCACTCAGTTTTGCTAACCAAGAAAACCCAAAGTATGGGACAAAATCAAAAGCAATACAGTATGATCTTAGAACACACAGCAGTTTGTACTGATAAATGTTTGAATGGATGATTTAAATAAAAATATTCAAATACTGCAAACTTCTGAAGAATCAGACTAAAATTACTACTTCACAGTTGGCCCAGATGTTCACTAAACTGCAGAAAGAGTAACTGAAATCAATGCAACATAATTCTATCCTACAGATTTGCTGTGGCCAAATCTTCAAACTCAGGTTGTCAAAAGTAGTCATCAATATTAAATCTCCCCAGTATTGTACCTATATTATGGCATCTAAATAAGCTGACTGCTTTCCTCACAGTCTGATCACCTGCAGTTGCATAAGACAATTGATGAGATAAATCTTTGTTGGCATACTGCACTAAAGTATCAGGCTGTGTAAATCCAAACATCTGAATGTTTTCATACAGTCAAAGTTAAATACCGCTTTAGACACCTCATCAAAGCCTGAACTGTTTCCTATAGATAAAGTGAAGTTTAAAATTACTTACATGTATTAGCACAAGGATAATTCAAGACAAGTGTCTGAATGACAGCATTTAACCTAAGTGTTAGACACAGAGCAGCACGACTTGAAGAACAAAAATAAAACCTCTGGGAATTGCAATATCCAAGGATAGCAACAGGAAAACACTAGGGAAAAAAACTTATCTCTTAGACATCTAAACTTTTTCAAATGTAAGTGCTTT
Organism: Empidonax traillii; assembly: GCF_003031625.1. NCBI lineage: Eukaryota > Metazoa > Chordata > Aves > Passeriformes > Tyrannidae > Empidonax > Empidonax traillii. Next base: position 105,690 of record NW_020955653.1, read on the forward strand.
TAATATTCTAAATTTTTAGATTTGGCTTACTTGAGGAGATCAAATTTTAAGTTAGATTTTGCCAAATCTACAGAGCTGAATCTCTGACTGCCAAAAAGCGAGTAGCTAAATGAAGAAACTGCAACATCTCATTTAGCATTAATGAAGTCAACACTTGAATACTCAAGTAGAGATAGTGAACATTCAAACAACAGAGCTGATTAACACGCAGCTCAGAAGGAAAAACAGGTGATAAGAATGTTATGAAAAGTGATCTGATTAGTCTGCAGTGGAAGAAAAGAAAATGTGGAAATACAGTTAGATTTTTGTGGAGGATGATGTTTCAAAAATTCAATGACTAAAAGCCAGACAAAATTGGACAGGAAATGAAAAATAAAGCTTGACAAGCCTATTTATTTTGGCTCATAAGCATGAAAGAATATTGCTTTTTACATCAATAGACTTCTGTGACTTTGATTTGGGTTAAGGTACCAATCCCATTCAATGAAAGACATTTCAATAAATGAAATACTTTATAGGAAGACAAACCCCCTACCTATGTTAGCTATAGGGACAGATGAAGGGACACTAAACTGCAGAAGTTCAAAATGAAGCAAGGACTATGTTCTACATCCTTATTGTACAGATGCGTGTTTAAGGGCCTAGTCTTAAAAAGTGTAATACGAGCAAATTAGTGCCATTCACTGCCCTAGTGGTCTATTTGTGAGAGTGGGAGCTCTTAGTTTAAATCTTTAATATAAATGCTTTACACAAATCTTTGGCAATCAGAAATGTATGTAGGCAATGTATATATTTGTATATATAGAATATAATTTGCTCTTTAGATATTAGGAGGGATCAAGACTGCACAGGCGACTTTGATTTCATGATTTCTTAATGTCAGCACTTCATACCAAAACTAAGGAATACAGAGTAACATAATGAGACCAGACTTGAACACAAAACTCTATGTTGCATATTGAATATGCTTGAGTTTTTAAAAATAACGTCATCCTGACCATTCCTAAAAAAAAATTAAGACCTGAAGCCTAGAAGGAATGGCCAACTGTGCTTTGAAACAAACTTTCAGATTGAAAAATGCTATCAATGACACTGAAGTCCTTTTCTCTGCATCACAATTTTCTGATTTCCTCCAGGAGGAGTCAGAACTACAGCTAACTACAGACAGGGTCTGTCCCTTTCCACAGTCATTTTCCTGTCTCCGTTTCTATTTTCATAAGCTAGCCACCACAAACAGCAATCAAGGCATGGCATGGTGTTTTAAAGTCAATCAAGAAAATCCCATAGCTTGTATTCCACTTTCAAGGGCCACAGGTAAGCTCACAGGTATAATTAAGCAAGAACTGCTACCATTCAATCCTATCCCCAAACCACTTTGTCTCACAGGATTTCCAAGTGATGAGCACCAGGAACACACAAAAATCCTCCACTGTTCCACCAGGTGCTTGCAATAGGTTTTCCCTTCCATGAGTACCTTGAAAAGCCAGTGCTAAGGGCAACCATGGATTCCCTTTTAAGAATAAGAAGAATTACATATTTTCCACTGTAAACAGAAGCCACCAGAAGAACTCAATTCAAATCAATGCAGTGATGAATCATATGCAAATCATACACACCTGTTCCCTCAGGATGTCACAGTTATGGGTTTTTCTCTCAATAGGAATGTGCTGGAGACAAAGCATACTATTTCCATTTATCATTAAGTTTTTCTGTAAAAGCAAACCAAGAAATTACTCTGCTTTCAGAAGCATTATAATTCACAAGGGCCAGCGTAGATACGGATCACCTGTTTCTCCTTCATCCCTTTATTTGCTCATCTCATCTACCAAGTCACAGAACTCCACAGAATCAATTTTTTAGTTCATTTGGAGTAGGATGAGGTATGAAAATGATTTAGTTTTGATTATTTTATTTCATTTGTGGATATTTCTTTTTGTGCAGGGAAGAAGATCTATCCATGATTTCTTCAATGTCACAGATATCCTTTATCAGCTAAAGTAGATATGCTTAAGAATCATGATTGATTTTGAGTTAAAAATTCTGGGGAAGATTTTCAATTTCATTTATTGGTTTAAGAAGCCTAAATTCAAAAATGCAGCAATGATGCCATGGCTCTTATCTATGTAACACATTTCCTGTAACACAGCAATTGCTAACTTGAGTGCAATGAAACATCTCTCTAATAAGAAATGTCTTTTCCAATTTGTGTATGGCATAAGGGATGCCAATGAAGACTTTCATAACACGAAAAGCAGAAAAATCACAACATGAAATACTACAAAACCACTTAGAGAACAAGGTTTTGAAGTGAACAGTTTTACAATATTGCTGAAAAGCTTTCCCAAATAACTCTGATCCCCTGATAATCCCTTCTGCTTCTGAAACTCACAATACAGCTCTGCTCCAGCACTCTACTAGGCATCTCTCCTCTACATTTCCTTCTCTTTTTTGTGTTCCTATAAATTGAGCAGGTATAAATCATGACTGTACTTGGAATTTTGTCTCTAGTTTTGTTCTCCTAATAAACAATGTACTGTAAATTATTTTGGCACAGAATTTCCTCTACAGAGAGTTCATACATCACACGTTTTTCCTTTTCGCTAGAAAAATTTGTAGAATATAATCATGGGTATTTTCATTATATCATTATTCAATCTCAATGTTAATTTCAGATACATATGCATGAATGTGGATGGAAAAACAAATGGTTTAGTAAATCATGAAATTTTAGGGCAAGTTTGTGGTAACTGAGTAATGAACATCACTATATATTTCAACTGCTGCTATTTTCTATTGCAAAACCAATAGCATTTTACAAATAGTGTGATGTTTACCTATTGTGATGTTTGCCTAACTCATCTTTGCAAGGCACTCTACAATCATGATGCACGTGAAGCACCAGCATCAATATTGGAAAAGCCTTTGGAAAATTGTAATTGTAATGTAGTTTCATCACATTGTTGCAGAAATAATTAGAGAGAACTCAGTAATCTGTGACTGAGGCACTCCAACACATACCATTTTAACAAGACCAACTATACTCATGTTGTTTGTCAGGACCATCTGACAAAACCCAGTAATTGTTAAAAGAACAAAATGGGAACACTTTACCGAAAAATAGAAAATAGCAGAACTGACTCTTTATGCAATGAAAACTTGACCACGTTAAGATCTATTTCCACCACAAGTATAAAATAAAAAGGAAAGAAGTTTTCACATGCCTGAGAGTACATTCCTATACCAAGTTCAAGTGGTCTGAATTTGGATGACTGAATCCCTCACAAGAAGCACCCATACATACCATCTACCCTGTTCCAGTACGTCATGAAACATGCTTATGTAGGCAGAACAAACTCAGGAATGTTTCAGATGTCTTTTTAAAATCATGTGTTTCTATTTTTCTGTCTGAAGTCATGTATTTCACTTTTTTATTATCTTGTTTCTCAAACCTTTTGCTGCAACAACTACTTTGCCTGAGTGAGAGATCAACCGCCAAAGTAGAACTGAGCTCCTTTAGGATTTGAAATAGTATTTGTCCCTTTCAACAGACGCTGATGGCAGCGATGCTCCTGATTTTGGCACAATAGATAAGTGTCTAGTGTTGACCTGAATGAGTCTGGTCTTGTGATTTAAGCTAGATAGGGTAAATTTGTGTGACTCAGAAAAAAATTAAGCTAAAATGTTATGGAGTTCTAACACACACCAAAACAGCACATTTTGAGAAGTTCTGATGAATGCAATTTTGAGTCTTTTCTGAGTGATAACAAGCAACTCATCAGGAATCTGTTTAACTTTTTTGGTAGCAAATACTTCCAGTTCACTCTCGCAACACCATTCCGATTGCCTACGTGAACAGGTACTAATGGATTCAGCTCTAGGAATGAATTTTTGCCGGTGTAGGTCTCAAGGCAACAGAAAACAGCAGTTAAAGGAAAAAAATACTATGGAAAGGGGAAAGGCTTACCCTTTTTAAGAGGCTGGAAGAAACAGAAAGAGCAGCCTAGAGCAGACCAGTGCGATGGAGCTCCAGATCATGTTTAATGGCACAGGAAGGTACAAACAGTGTGCACCCACTCTTCACTACTGGGAGCTACTCAGAAACTAACAGCATTTGCAGAGCATGAGGAACATGAGTCCAACACCTGCAACCACTCTGTGAGAGTTAAGTCATTTTATCACCTCTGTTGTTCACTGTACATACTGATTTTAAAAACTTCTCCAAATTACTGCAAAGCTGAAGGATTAAATCTATCTTGTTGGCTTTGGGTAAGATGCTCCAAATTTGCTGAATAACCTCACAGTAATAACAGTAATATTCTTCTCTGACAGATACCAGGAACTAAACTATGAAAACCATATTCAAATATCTACTGGATGTTAGAAATGTCCATCACCAAACAATCACCACTTTTCTTCAGTTGGATATGTTGGGTGGCTCAGTGCTTCAGAAAATGAGGTAATTGTCTAGATCTAGGCTGCATCAATTGTAGGCTTTCATTCCTTAGAACACTGCCATCTTATAAACCTAGGCAATAAATAAAGAAATAAAAAGGAGAATTTATAATTTAGACATATTCTACCATATACAGCTTACTATTTGGCTGGCCATAAATACAAAAACTTTTAATGTTTGTATGAGTTTTAGTAACTGGCTACCTGTGTTGCACATCTCTTTCATCTATAAAGGTGTCTTAAGGGCTTATATATCTATCCTGTGTTCCACTGAGTTGTGGCTCATAATCTTACACAGGAAATACTGGGATTTAAAAATTTACTCCTTTTTCAACTAAATCTCATATTTACTCTTCTGTCCCTATCTTCTTTTTTATTTCAAATGTCTCCAAGTGTTAGGCTGGATTTTCAAAGTGCTGAATTAACTTTGAAAAGAAGCAGAACTGAGATCTAACAAATATTTGCTCTTAAAACGCTTAAAATGCATTTAAAAATTGTATTTTTAGACTCAAAGGATGTACTGGTGCACATTTGACAAAAGGATGTAGTGGTGCACGTTTAACAAAGGGCCATAAAGGTGATAAGGAACTGAACATTATTCATGAGAGGAAAGGCTGAGAGAGCAGGGAATCTTCAGCCTGGAGAAGGGATGTCTCAGGGAGACCTTGTCAATGTGTACACATACCTGATGGGAGGAAACAAAGAATATTGAGTCAGAATCCTCACAGTGCTGCCCAGTGAGAGGATTTCTTTCTGAACATGAGAAGAAACATCTTCACTGTTAAGAGTGTTCAACACCAGAACTAGTCACCCAGAGGGGTTGTGCAGTCTCTATCCCTGGAGGTCTTTAAAACCTACCTGGACACAGCCCAGAGCAGCTGCTCTCACTGACCCTGCTCTGAGCAAGGGACCAGGCCTGACAAGCTCCCCTGGTATCTTCCTACCTCCACTGTTCTATGATTCCAGATTTGCTTTCATGTTTTCAAAGATCATTTTTTTGTTTATTTGTTTAGTGGAACTGCTTATATACAGGTGCTATACACCTATTTTTTTCCAGATTTTTCTTTTGTTGTTGTTGGAAATAATGCCTGGAAAGGGGCATGAAATAACATATGCATTGTATACACATACAGATATATAAGCAATTTAAAAATTCAGTATTTTTCAAAAGCAAAAGAAATCCATATCAGCTTGGAATAAAAATAATTTGGCTACATGATGTACACAGAGCTGCATAGACCGATTAGAAGAACACGAGTGATTTAAATGGTAATACTGAACACAAAGTAAGACAGAATAAAAGTTAATTTTATAAAGTCTAAAATGAAGAAGTACTTGCACTAAGTTGGCAATAAAAGCATTTATCTTTTTCAGTGTGACATTATAGCTAATGAAGTTTTAAGGGACTACAAGCTTTAACTAATCTGATCTTTGTGTACTTATAAAATAAACTGAGTGAAATAATTTAACCTATTGGAACCATGGATTTTACACCACACTAGAAGTCTTTCAAAACTTGTGTAATTGTAAATTATGTTCAATTCTCAAAGAAATGCACTGTGAATACCAGTATTATTAACAACATAAAAATCTGTATTTTATAGTATCCTAGATACCCTGTGTCTAATTATCTCATCACAAAGATTCTTTGTAAATGACCAGTGTCCCTTTGTCTCTATATAGCCTGAACCTTTCAACTTCAACAGGGGAAAAGGGGATTAACTGCACTGTAAGAACACCAAGCAAAACCAAAGTATTTGTAATGAGTCATATATGTGCTCAATGGCACCAGTTCTCTTGAACTCCAAAGTACCTAATGATTAGGACATCTCTTGAGAGCACTTGGACAAGCAAGTAGGTGGCAAGAACATAAGATGGTAATGAAGTGTAGTGGTTTTGAATCTAGGCCTTCCTTGGTGATCAGGTTGTAACCAAGGAACTAAGGTCGTGTTCCCAGTATTCCATACAATTTTACGTAAGCAAGAATATAAATAAGGAGAGAGAGGAAGCTCTCGCTCTTTTTCTTCCGGCGGACCCAAGGTGGAGGTAGCTCTGCTGTCACTCTGCCCGGGTGAGGGAGTGAGGCCTGGCGTGTCCGGTTGGCCTTGAGAGGCGAACAGTGCTGTGGTAGCTGTGTGGGATGACTCGCTTCCTCTCGAGGGGAGTATTTAACTTTTTATCCCTTTTTGTCCTTTTTTCCCTTTTCCCTTTCCCTTCCCTTCCCTTTCCCTTTTGGGAAGTTCCCTTTTGTAGTGTGTATATAGTTTTCTTTATATATATATATATATATATATAAATTTAAAAATTCATACGGTTTGGGTTCTTTTGGTTTTTTTTCCGGTCGGCTGGGAGAAAGTGAAAGGGAGGGGGAAGGTTTTGTCCCCGGGGTCCAGGGACCTGGCTGGGAGCCAAGTCCAACCTGGGACATTTTGTGGAGGTTCCACCGAGATAACCAGTAAGTTGTTTTGATAACAATTTCTGGGCAGGTGGCCAAGTTCTGCCAAACATTGCCTTTGTTTGGGAACAGTACTGGAACTGCAACCAAGAGGGATTTGTTTATATAAATATACCTCTTGTTTAAGAACAGTGAGGACAACATATAAACAATGGCCACTTTTCTAATTTTCAATGTCCTTTTAGCAGCTTTTGCACCTGTTTTAGGCTACTACTTGTGGGACAATCCAAATCCAACAGTGTTCAATTGGAGAGACATTTGGGAAAAGTATTCTTCCTATCTTGACTTTAAAGATTGGATACTAGAAATTCCCAAACTGACTATTGCCTCTAATAATTATGTAAATTGTGTGGCAACAATTTTGGTCATGATGAATGTGATGAACATACTCTTTAAAATTGGAAGGATTGTGTTACACTGGTTTCCTTGTTTTAGAAAAGGCCGTACTTCAAAGGGGTTACCTGGAGCTTTGGAAAGGGGCTTGAAAAAGGCAGTTCCTAGTTGGCAAGGAGCATGGGAAGAGTTTGGTAAATGGATAAGGCGCTTGGCACCTCCCATTACTTGGGACTTCACGCCAGCACAGGCCTTTGATCCTAATGAGATAACCCGTCGTTTAATGGAAGGTTGTCTTACATACCAGGATCCAAATACCCAAATCTCTGCTCTATGTTGGGGCCTGGCTAGTGCTTACCGAGCTGCTGTAAACCATGTTCAGAAAGCTAAGGCTGAGTCAGGGACACAAACTACACCACTCAAAATGGAATCCACCAAGGCCAGAGTCCAGACGCCATTTGAAGCTAACACAGCTGAGACCAAACCTGCGAACACTGGAGTTCCGATTATGGACTTTATGAACATGGGAACTCACAGGTCAACACCTACAGCCACCACAGATCCTGAAATCACTATCGCCCCAATAACAAAAAAGAAGATGTGGATAAGGGATGATGCAGAGTCCACAAGCCAACCCCCACGACTGAGGCGTGTAACTGAAGAAGAAGAAGAACGAGCCGTGAGAGAAGGAGCACGTCCCAAGGAATTAGGGGCACGTCCAAAAGAGAGGGGGATGCGTCTGAAGGAAGAAAGGGCAACAGCTCGGGTACCTGATGGAACACAGAAGCCAAGGAGAATGTTGTCACCTGAATATACTCTTCTTGACTGTTCCACAGAAGAAATGGAGGAATATCTAAAATCCTCATCCCAGGGTCCAGAGGATTATTCATTACCTCCACCCATCAGAAGCCCATCCCCGAGGCGTGTTCCGTTTCCACATCCACGTGAGAGAGGCAGAGTAGAGACAGTTCCACATAGATACATTAGAAGAGAGGTGGAAATAAATAGGAGGGATGTCCATCCAGAAGCAGAAATCGTGAAAACATCTGAAGTACTACGATCATTGACCCCAGCAGAGCTCCGGGATTTAAGAAAAGATTATAGTCGCCGGCCTGGTAAACGAATTCTAACCTGGCTGGTAAGGTGCTGGGACAACGGAGCTAGAAGTCACATGCTGGAAGATCATGAAGCACAGCAGTTGGGATCTCTGGCTCGAGACCGTGAGATTGAGCAAGGGATTGCAAGAGAGCGATTTAGTCATAGTCTCTGGCTTAGGATCCTTACTGCGGTGAGAGAGAGATATCCATTTAAAGAGTACTTAACAAGTTCTCCAAGAAAATGAACAACTGCGGAAGAAAGTATTCAATATCTAAGGGAACTGGCCATGCTTGAACTTATCTTCAGTAAGCCGGACTATTATAATATCTTAGACCCTGCGCGTCTCCCGTGTACCAATCCAATGTGAAGAAAAGTGATCAAAGGTGCCCCTGCACAATACGTCAACTGCCTAATTTCAACATTCCATCCAAAATTAAATGAACCAAATGTAGAAACAATGTGTCAGTGAATACAGACTATAGCGGAGAATTTCGAAGATCTTTCCGATGTCCGACGTCAACCCACTCACTCTAAGGGAAGAATGGAAAGAGATTATGAATATTCCCAATATGAGGATGACTATGAAGACGGAGATGACTACAGAAACACACCAGTAAAGCGATCTAAACCACAAGCTCAATCTCAACCTCGATCTTGGTCCAGATCTCGGTCAACAACTCCTCCCCCTACACGCAGGAGGAAGGGTCCTAACCGTCAATCACGTAATCAGTTGTGGTCCTACTTACGCAATCAGGAAGAAAACATGAAAAAATGGGATGGACAGCCCACTTCTAAACTTCAGGCCAGAGTAAAAGAACTGAAGCAGAAGGAACCCAACAAGAAAATTGTCTTCGTAGTTGATGCGGATTTTGTGGAAAAGCAGTTGCGATCTCCACAATACAAGAAGGCTGCAGTTCACTTTCCAGACAACAAGAAGGCCATTGGTGGAGCAAAGAGAACATCTGACACTGAATGCTCTGACAAGAACCAATAGAGGGGCCCTGCCTTCTGCCAGGAGAAGGAAAGGAACCTGAAGGACAATCGGGTTTACTGGGCTGTGTGGGTTCGATGGCCTGGCACCTCGAATCCACAGAGATACCGGACTTTGATAAATACTGGTGCCCAGTGTACATTGATGCCATCTAAACACAAGACTACGGAAACTGTGTCTATTTCTGGAGTGACAGGAAGATCGCAAGAGTTGTCAGTGGTAGAGGCTGAAGTAAGCTTGACTGAAAACCAATGGGAAAAGCATCCCATTGTGACAGGGCCAAAAGCTCCTTGTATCCTTGGTATTGATTACCTGAGAAAAGGATACTTCAAGGACCCGAAGGGATACCGATGAACTTTTAGTGTAGCCACGGTGACTGAGGAGAAATACAAACAATTGTCTGCCCTGCCTGGTCTCTCAGAAGATCCTTCTGTTGTAGGACTCCTGCAAGTTGATAATCAACAAGTGCCAATAGCCACTTCAACAGTACATAGGCAACAATACCGGACCAATCGAGATGCTGTGATCCCTATTCAAAAGATGATCAGGAAGTTGGAGAGTCAAAGGGTGGTCAGTAAAACTCACTCACCCTTCAACAGCCCCATTTGGCCTGTACGCAAATCCGATGGTGAATGGAGACTGACGGTAGACTATCGTGGCTTAAATGAAGTCACGCCGCCATTGAGTGCCGCTGTACCAGATATGTTGGAGCTCCAGTACGAGCTGGAGTCCAAGACAGCGAAGTGGTATGCTACCATTGACATAGCAAATGCATTTTTCTCCATTCCCCTGGCAGAAGAGTGCAGGCCGCAGTTTACTTTCACGTGGAGGGGCGTGCAATACACCTGAAATCGACTGCCCCAGGGGTGGAAACACAGTCCCACCATCTGTCATGGGTTGATTCAGGTTGTACTGGAGAAGGGTGAGGCCCCAGAACATATCCAATACATTGATGACATCATTGTATGGGGAGACACAGCGAAAAAAATTTTCGACAAAGGAGAAAAGATCATTCAAATTCTCCTCAAGGCAAGTTTCGCCATTAAGAAAAGCAAGGTCAAGGGGCCTGCCAGAGAAATCCAATTCCTAGAGATGAAATGGCAAGATGGAAGACGCCAGATTCCAACCAAAGTCATCAATAAAATTGTAGCAATAACTCCACCGACAAACAAAAAGGAAACCCAAGCTTTTCTAGGAGCCATAGGCTTCTGGAAGATGCACATCCCCGAATACAGCCAAATTGTAAGCCCTCTTTATTTTGTGACCCGTAAAAAGAACGATTTCCAATGGAGTCCTGAACAACAGCAGGCTTTCAGGCAGATCAAGCAAGAGATTGCACATGCCGTGGCTCTTGAGCCAGTCAGGATGGGACCAGATGTGAAGAATGTACTTTACACTGCATCTGAAGATAACGGTCCCTCCTGGAGCCTCTGGCAAAAAGTGCCTGGTGAGACGCGAGGGCGACCACTTGACTTCTGGAGCCGAAACTACAAAGGATCTGAAGCCAACTACACCCCTATGAAGAAGGAAATACTGGCGGCATACGAAGGCATACAAGCAACTTCAGAAGTGATTGGCACTGAAGCACAACTCTTCCTAGCACCCCGACTACCGGTGCTGAGTTGGATGTTCAAAAGAAAAGTGCCTCCTACACATCATGCTACTGATGCTACGTGGAGTAAGTAGATTGCTTTGATTACGCAACGTGTCCGAATTGGAAACTCGAGTCGCCCCGGAATTCTGGAAATCATAACTAATTAGCCTAAAAGTGGGAACTTCAGTCTGGCAAATGAAGAGGAAAAAGAGTCAATAAGTCGAGCTAAAAAAGCTCCGCCATATAATCAACTGCCAGATGAAGAAACGCGTTATGCTCTTTTCACTGACGGTTCTTGCCGTATCATAAGAGGGAACCGAAAATAGAAAACAACCGTTTGGAGTCCCACACGACAAGTGGCAGAGGCCACTGAAGGTAAAGGCGAATCGAATCAGTTTGCGGAACTCAAAGCCGTCCAATTAACCCTAGACATCGCAAAGAGAAAAGGATGGCCAAAACTCTACCTCTATACTGACTCATGAATGATAGCCAATGCCCTATGGGGATGGCTAGAACGATGGAAAAACATGAATTAGAAGTGTAAAAGAAGACCCATATGGACTACTAATTTGTGGCAAGACATCGCTTCTAGAGTAAAAAAACTAGATATGAGAGTCCACCACGTAAATGCCCATATACCCAAAAGTCAAACCAACGAAGAACATCGTAACAACAGACAAGCGGATAGAACTGCACAAATTAAAGTGTCACAAATAGACCTGAACTGGCAACATAAAGGAGAGTTGTTCCTAGCCCGATGGGCCCATGATGCTTCAAGTCATCAGGGCCGAGATGCCACCTACCGATGGGCACGAAACCAAGGAGTGGATTTAACCATAGACACTATTTCCCAGGTTATCCACAATTATGAAACCTGTGCTGCTATCAAGCAGGCAAGAAAATTGAAGCCCCTATGGTATGGTGGACGCTGGGACAAGTATAAATATGGAAAAGCATAACAAGTCAATTATATCACGTTGCCACAGACCCGCCAAGGTAAGCGCTATGTGCTTACCATGGTGGAAGCAACCACTGAATAGTTGGAAACATATTCAGTGCCCCATGCAACGGCCCGGAATACCATTCTGAGTCTGGAAAAGCAGGTCTTATAGAGACATGGCACTCCTGAGAGAATTGAGTCAGACAATAAGACTCATTTCAAGAATAATCTAGTGGCCACGTGGGCACGGGAGCATGGTATTGAATGAGTCTATCACATTCCATATCATGCACCTGCTACTAGAAAAATTAAAAGATATAATGGACTATTAAAAACAACTTTAAAAGCACTATGTAAAGAAAAATTTAAAAACTAAGATAAACACCTAGCCAAGGCCACCTGGTTGGTAAATACTAGAGGCTCTGTCAACCGAGCTGGCCCTGCCCAAGCAGAATCCCTCCACACTATAGATGGAAACAAAATTCCAGTGATTCACCTGAGAAGTATGTTAGGTAAAGCTGTTTGGGTTGCCCCTACCTCGAGCCAAGACAAACCCATTCGTGGAGTTGTCTTCGCTCAAGGGCCAAGGTACACATGGTGGGTGATGAGGAAAGATGGAAAGATACAGTGTGTGCCTCAAGGAAATTTATCTTTGGAAAAAAACTAACTTTGTGCTTCAAGTTGTTTTACAGGAAACCAGTCGCCAAGTGAAAAAGACCTGACCAATGCTAATACCAGTATCTGACGATGAAACAAAAAACCAGTCCTAAACCTGAACTGCGATTGTAACCAAAGTGCCAAAGATCCGAACCGAGCTACTGTTGATGCTGAAGTCAATCGCTTACCACAAAACAACTACTCCAAAGGACTCTATATATATATATATATGTACATATGCGCGGAATATAAGCAAATACGTAAAATATAAATGTTACGTAAAATAATATGGAATAAAAGGTGGAGAATGTAGTGGTTTTGAATCTAGGCCTTCCTTGGTGATCAGGTTGTAACCAAGGAACCAAGGTCGTGTTCCCAGTATTCCATACAATTTTACGTAAGCAAGAATATAAATAAGGAGAGAGAGGAAGCTCTCGCTCTTTTTCTTCCGGCGGACCCAAGGTGGAGGTAGCTCTGCTGTCACTCTGCCCGGGTGAGGGAGTGAGGCCTGGCGTGTCCGGTTGGCCTTGAGAGGCGAACAGTGCTGTGGTAGCTGTGTGGGATGACTCGCCTCCTCTCGAGGGGAGTATTTAACTTTTTATCCCTTTTTGTCCTTTTTTCCCTTTTCCCTTTCCCTTCCCTTCCCTTTCCCTTTTGGGAAGTTCCCTTTTGTAGTGTGTATATAGTTTTCTTTATATATATATATATATATATAAATTTAAAAATTCATACGGTTTGGGTTCTTTTGGTTTTTTTTCCGGTCGGCTGGGAGAAAGTGAAAGGGAGGGGGAAGGTTTTGTCCCCGGGGTCCAGGGACCTGGCTGGGAGCCAAGTCCAACCTGGGACATGAAGGAACATCTAATTTTCCCAGTATGTAAATGCACCACCAGCTCAGTGGCCATCCCCTACAGAGCAGATAAAGCACAATGAAGACAGTATAAGTACCATGTTTTATATCTCCACTAGACAAAAACATAGCATTGCTATTTCAGGGAGGAAACATGCTGTTTATGTAGAATGAGGAAAAGAGAAATAACTCTTTATCCACATTAAAAAAAAAAAAAAAAAAAAAAAAAAAAAAAAGAAAGAGAGAAAAGAAAATTAGATTTAACATTGATGAAGCCTCAAAACTAACATCTGGTTTCCAGCAGTGGAATGTAATATTCAGTTTCTCTGTGAAGACATCATATCCCAACAGAATATTTTAATATGAGAAAACATTTTACAAATCAGTAACTGGCAAAGTGAGCATTTTTCATCCAAGCAAAGAGAGTCATAGGATATGCAGATGGGAAGGGACCCATCAGGATCATCGCGTCCAACTCCTGGCCCTGCACAAGACACCTGTGTCTTTAAAATCTGACACATTTAAAATATCTGACACATTTAAAGTAACTTTTTTCAACAATTTTGCATGCAATTTTTCAGTATTCGTAGTGATATTTCAAAATATAACAATTAAACATGTAACCTGTTAAATGTGATTTTGCTATAATTAAAAAAAAAAAAATCCTCATTGTACATTCCTAAAGTGCAGGGTCTTTGAACTGGTCTGGACCTGAGCTGATTTCAGCTTGGTTTAATTGTAAGAGCAATTCTATAGCCATCAGTCAAATTGACTTTTGGTCTAGCTTCGTTCTTTGACTACAGTATATGTAAACAATCAGTAAGCTCATGTACCCACTGAGTAACCCTACATCGTGAATGGTAATTTCACACTGCATATGGCTTTTCTATCATAATTGGACTATGAGTGTCATAGCTGGACTAATAACAACTGCATTGTGTTTCAATTATACTCATAAAATATTAGACTTAATTAATAAAAGCTTGTATTTGTGTAACGTGTTCTCAGCCCATAGCAAAATTCTGAGCATGAAAAAAAAACCACGACAAATTTAGAAATAAACTGTAATTGCAACTTGAGCCAAACGTATTCTAATAGGCCCCATTACTGTACCACAATAAAGATGATACTGAACACAGAACTTCAGTCTTAATATGCTGTATGTTGGTTTAACAAAGTTAAAACACTGACAGTCTCAGAAGAAAAAACAAGACAGTTTCAGAATTTTCAGAAGAAACTATCAGATAACTTAATTCCAATCAACAGCATTTTTCCATTTGGACAACTGCACTTCCGCACCTGTACTTGTAGCTGTTAAATGTTTTTCTTTCTGATATACCATCTCACATGCACTATGTTTCTTTTCTCTTCATAACCACAAATATCCTTCTCTCCTCTAAAATAAGGACTAATTTTTTCCCCTTCCTCTGCAGGAAGCTGCTGCAGCTCCCACATTTATTCATCCATTTTGTGTCTCAGGATCTATAAAAACCACATATGAAGGCTCATTCTCAAATGTTTCATTCAGTCTGTTGGCTTGGGAACAGGTCAATGGCTAGGAATTTTTTTTTTCTCAAAACAACTAATTAAAATTTTCATTCATTTATTTTAAGTTTTTTACTATCTATTGATAAGCATCAGCATTTATGGAATGGAAAAACTCTACAATTATATTATAGTTTTCAGCTTTCTTATATGTGAAGATCATTGGAGTAAAATGAAAATGGAAAGATATTGCGACTTAATCCTTAAGACAGAATTACTACCTGGTTATACAGCATTTCAGTATAAATACAGCATAATTACACTAGACTTAATTCAGATGTTGCAGCAAGTCTACCACTGCCAGCACTGTGCAGTGTTAGCCTGGTTTTGACTGGGTTTTCTGCCTTCACTTTTGTACTGTGAAGGCACTGTCTTTAACAGGACTCTGTATTTTATATTGAAATATTCTCACACGTCCTGGATTGTAGGAGTACTGAACCACTTACAGACAATCAGGAGAGAGCAAAGCCCTGCACTAAAAGGATAGAGATGCAAACAGTACTGTGGAGGACCATGAAGGCTGGAAGCCATTCCCAAGAAGTACATGGAGTGGCTTTAGTACAACACTAACTACAGCGCTTGACCTTTCTGAATGAAGGTTGAAAACCACCATCCATACCTATATACATACCCTATGAAAAACCTGGAATGGATGGTACTTGCTGGCTCTGATGGCAGAAAGCCTCTGCATTACATGCTTTGGAAAGGAAATATAATCACATTCCCAATGCAAACAATTGAAAAATCAATTCAAATGCCTATTGTAGGAAATTTTTTGCTCAGTTTGAAATTCTCTGCTGAAAAGAGCAAGGGATCACAGAATTTTAACCATCGTTTATGCTACTGCAGAACGTTTGCTTCCCACTTATGGAAAGCTCAGACCCTGGATCTTACACTTTTAAATGTGATAACCAGTTGCAAAATTTAAGGTCCAAATTTTTTTGTTCTCAAAAGCATAAATACAACACTGAAGTATTGTGCCATTTGTCTCCATCTCCAAATAAACATAGCAGACAATGCAATTAAAATTTGGAATGTAGAAGCATGCACACGCACAAATCATTTTTGTTCAGAACAACAGATTTGAACCTGTAAAGAAGCTAAATAAATTCCATCTGAGATAATCAGTGCATGAATTGACCAGCTTAGCACTTTAGATACTAACAGCTACATTAAACTGCTTTAGTCTCTTAGTCTGTGTGAATACAGTTGATTGAAAGTTCACTGCAATCAGAAAGAAACTTTTCCAGCACCATCAGCACTCCCTCATTCTTGAAGACAAGAGGTCTCCAGGAAAAAATGATGCTATCATCTTTCTCCTGCCATTCAGATGTTTGGCCCTACTTCTCCATGTGTAGCCTTTACTTGCTAAACAGTCCTTCCCTGCATGAGCTCCAGTTCCCAAATCCCCAAAAGATTTTTTTAAGCTTTGCCATCATCTCTCCTCACTGAGTTAGAGCTCAGGCAAATATATCACCTCCTCTGTAGTTCTCCGCAGTAGTGCTGCAGCCAATATCAGCACCTACCATGTGAGAGCAAATAATATTTTGCTCCTTTGCATCACAGTTTGTGCCGTTATAGCTCTATACTGATTAATAAGGCTGTGATGAAATTTTAGCCTTCTCAAAAGGCTATGGAATTAGGAAATTAAGGGAACTATAATTATATACTCAATTACCCAGTTTTGTTATTTAAAAAAGCTACCGTGTGGTAAGAAACTCAATTCTAAATAATGAGCTCCAGTAAATTACTTCATTGTACATACCAGATCAATTTAAGGTCAAACTAAATTACATTTTAAGTAACTCACTGGTCTTTCACTTTGAGCAAGTCCCTAGATGATAGTGCAACCTTAGAGTTCAAAAAGTAACTAACTACAGAATGAAATTATCAACATCAAAAAGTTCATACTTATCTATAAGCAAAAGCTTAAACACTTTAGTCAATTCCCTTACTCCAAAATTTAACAACATCCCCTGCTCAAAAATACCCCAACACAAAAGTAAAGCAACGCAGAAGGACTACTATCAAAATGGAGAAAACCAAAAAAGAGTTAAGTTTCATCTTGTAAACTTACAGGTATTAAAGATGGAAGAATTGTTCAGATATAAAACCTGAAAATTATGTCTGGTTTTCTAAATTCTCATGCCCTCAAAACATGTTCTTATTACCAATGATTCAGTCAATATTTCTGTAGGAAAAACACTTATAAATATTAAAACAGTCTCTATCCTTCAAAATTACTTTTCCTCATGCTTTTTTATTTTAACAGTATTTATGGTGGAATATTTTAGAAAACATTGATTTTTTTATATTAGGAAACTCAAATTTTATATTAGGAAACTATTTCACTTACATGAAAATCCAATTTTCCATGGTTCTATGCACAAGAAGGAAATTAAATATTTAACACTGTTGCACAATGTAGGGATTTCAAACAAATGAACTTTATGATGAGAAAAAGGCAAAGCAAACACAGAAATTGGTAATAAAGGAGACCTCGAAAGGACATACAAGCACAACACCTCCCAAGCCCTCTCAATACATACAAGCAGCCAATTGAAATATTTAATAGCCCAGGCAACACTGGAGATCACAGCATGAGTTCCAAGGAGAGGACAATTGAAGTGTAACAGCTTTTTTAAAAGAGCAGGTGTTTTCACGCAGAAAAGAAGAGCAATGTTAGAATTCTTATATTTCAATTTCCCATGGCACACTGAATTGCATCAAAACCCAGATAATACTTTCCTGATGTTTAATAACCCCATGCAGGAGTTACCCTTTCAGAGTCACAGAAAAGTGAAGTGATTCTTCAAGCAATTACTGACACCTCATGTGCACTATCCAGCTCTCCAAAATATGCACTATCTTTCTTTGCTTATATTTTCAACTACCAGTTTCTATATAGTCTCTTCAAGATCCTCTGCTTTCAGAGTTACGTGAAGTGCATACATGAGAGATGCAGTATCAGGACTTTCAGTGATTCCTGATTCAATCAAGGAATTGCCATCGACAAGGGACATACTTTATGGACTCTGCCCATAAGCAGAGATTTCTACTATCAGGACTGTGTTTCCTGCAGATTTTTTTAAAGGAAATTTTAGAATTCCACTTTAACCTCATACACCACCTTTGAAGAAGCTCTGTCACGGTCCAGTGGCATGCAGCACAGCTGCACTCTGAACTAAAGAAGCAGAACTAAACTTCTCAGTCCATTTTCCTCAGTGTATTTCCTGCATTATCCACATGCACAATAGCTGGGAATTTCTCCATGAACTGACTATGCTAACAGTACACAGAGAAACTCGAGTCATTGATGAACAACTGTGGGGTTGTTACTTACTTAATCATGTGTTTCCTTGCCTGTTCTTTTTGTTTTCTGTTGAGATCAAAGGTCTTTATTAACAGGGATTCATATTTTCTTCTCTGTGCAGAAAATGCATAGTTCATTCATACATAAATTACCATTTATAATGGTACATACTTTACCCTTCATCACAATTCACAGCTTAATATACCTTCCAACTCTGGCCGCATCTTTCAGGTAGCACAGACCCCTCCCCACCCCCATTATTAATATACAATATTCACTTATTTATGCCAGTACTTTACTATTTACAATTTTTTTGCTAAATTAAAATACCCTTCCCAGTACCCACTGTACAATATCTATTAACATTGTACCATTTTCAAGTATGATGAATTTGTAAAAGGAGAGAGGTGTTGTAAATTGTCTTTGGCTGACAAAAAGAAAAGCCATGGGTATCCAATTAGATGACAGTGATGAAACTGAAATGACATGTTTTTTTGTTTTTTTTTCACAACTCCAAATACGTTAGATATCTTTACTCCCTATTATCTAACTTCATTTTTTTTCTCTTTTATACATGCCTGCATATATACATACATATATATATTAATACATGCACCACCCAAATTCTCCATTATCAGATAAAAAGATTGTTGGTATCTCAGCAAGTGGTTTTATTGAAATTTATTAGTATAAATGCGATAGATTTTTTAAGCAGGTCACAGAAAAGTGGTCTGAAGGTAGGAGAAATACATTTACTGGACGATAAATACAAGAAGTGCCTGGGCACTTTAGTGCATGAGACACTGCTACGCAACTTACCACCAATTAAGGGAAAAGGTTAAGTAGGATTTTAGCTATTACGCATGCTTTTGATTGCAGCCATTATTTTGGAGATTTCTAGTCTTACTGTATACACTATAGCCTATAGTATAGGAATGACCACCTACTCTTTACTGCTGCGTGAGACTCAGTGAACCTGACTTTATACCAAAGTGGTTGAGTCTGATTCATAAATTTTCTCCCTCTAAAGTTTTGTGGTCTGCAAAAGGAATACACAGGCATATATCTGAATATATATAATAGTCTCTTTTGTTGCATAATGTATTTTGCAATTTTTTTTTCACTGGGATATTATTAGAGAAAATTATTTTGATTCTCAGCTTGTGGGATAACTTTATAGCCGTACATAAACCAGCAGGCAGCTTTATGGAAATGCTAAGACTTTTCAAAATATAGAACAGAAAATATTAATGATATCCTAAACTGAAACTCCTTCTCCAGTTTTCTCTGAAGCATCGAAAGAGATTCAGCATGTCTAGTGTTTGCTAACACAACACACAGAGAAGCAGTCCCAGGTGAACTATGCTGAATATAATCATACAAGTTTTTCTAGGATATTCAATTGCAACGTGAAGCCATTTCAAGTGAAGCTGAATAAGTCAGTTACAAAAAATTTGGCTATAACTTCTCATGTTGCTTTTTATCTAAGAGAGGACCTTCAATAACAAATAGAAATATAACCCTGCCTGCATGGCTAAGGATGAGATGGGCAATAAACAGCATTGCGAACGGATCTTGAACTCATTCCATGAATGCTATTTGGTTCACGGCTTTTAAGATGTAAGTTGCAAAATCAAGGCACACAGGACCCAAGAAGTTTTTGAGAAAATGTATCACAATATTTATTATACTCAGCCCTTTGTCACAATGAAGTTGAAGACTGATCATCTTCGGTGAATTTAAAATGCAACCCTGCACTTTGGTAACCAAATCAGCAATAATGTATTCTTGCTTTATTTTGCTATCAAGCACTTCGTTCGTATTTAATCATAGCAATTATTTCTATTGTGCTTACCCCCTGTAATTTTATGTTATATAGAATGACAGTTATTTGAGCTAAAACAATTGCTCATAATAATTTGTGTGTTTATTTTTACTGTGATTATTGTCATTCCAGCTCTCTCATGGCAAGAGCAGAGCACTCAAAGTTATGCATATACACACCATTTAATAACTAAGCTCTTCTTTTCCTTGGGGTTCAACCACCTACTAAAGAAAAAACAAAACACAACGACTATGCACAGAATGAAAACATAAATGAAAATAATAAGTTATCTTCTTACTCCTCTGATAGTTGCCAGTAAAGATTTTTAAGAGTAGCAAGAGAAAATAGCTACTGTATTTTTTTATTACTATTTTTTATTTTTTTTGCCAAGGATTGGGATTTCAAGTCAGATATATTTACCAGCATGTGTTAATAAGAAACTGAATCCCACAGAGCTGAATGTGGGCTGAAGTCAGAGAACACCTGTTTTTCTCCACATACTCTCTCAATCCAGTATATCCTGGTCAAAACACAGAGATCAGAACTACACTGACACCTAAAGCCACAGAAAGTCAAGTTTTATATGTCAACAAAACGATGCCCTTTGTCTTTCTTTCTGACAATTTCATCAGCCTTTTCACTGCCAGTGGATACTGAGCTCATGGTTTCAGAAATCTCTTGACAAGGACTCCAAGATCCCTTCCCAAGTTCTAATGCATACTTCTAAGCCCAGCACTACTGTAAGCACAACTTAAACTATTTTTCTCTTGACGGAGAAGAGAAGGGAGATATTATAGCACCTTCCAGTACCTAAAAGGGGCTTATAAGAAAGCTGGAGAGGGATTTTTTTCCAAAGGCCAGGAGTAATAGAACAAGGTGATGGTTTTAAACTAAAACAAGGTAGATTTAGATTAGGAAGCAACTATTCACTGTGCAGGTGGTGAAGTACTAGAACAGGTTGCCCAGAGAAGGTGTGAATGTTCCATCCCTGGAAATGTTCAAGGCCAGGTTGGACAGGGCTTGGAGCAACTTGGTCTAGTGAAAGGTGTCCCTGCCCATGACAGGGGGGTTGGAACTAGGTGATCCTTAAGGTCCCTTCCAAGCCAAACCATTCTATGTTTCTACGATACTCTTTAGTAATTGTCACCAACAGATGGTCATAACCTGGTCATAAACATAAAAGAATAGATATAAAAGTAGGAAAGGTATTGCTCTGTATTGAAAATTGGCTTTTTTGATAGATAGTGAGAGTTTGTATGAATGTTAGCACTCTTTTATACTCTATATTTTAAAAAATATTATCTTTAACATGAAGTATTGGAAAATGCTTCCTACACTGTCTTTTTAGTTTACAAAAGAATACACTAACTGTAAATTAATTATAGCCTGCTTGCATTAACATATGAAAGAAAACACATGCTAAGGAAGGATCCTTAAACCTAGCAGAGAAAAGGTAAGCAAGAGTGGCAGCTAAAAGCTAAACAACAACACAAACAAAAGGAAAATTTTTAAATACATAAACAAAAGAGCAAGGATAGTAACTTGCTAGATTCATCTTTATAATCCAGATGGATGTGCCTGACACTTCAAGTATTTTTCTCCACTTGGAAGCAGACATCACCAGAGTTACACAGGACAGTAGTTCCTTCTAGCAATTTAAAAAGCTGTAAAAAGCTGCTTCTAAAACAGTGACTCATGGAAATATACCTGGCAAGACCAAAAACACAAAGGATTCTGGTCCTTTTTCTCCTACTGAACAAATTTTAACATTGCCAAGTAATTCACAGTTTCTCATAATACCACATCAGACTGTTGTATCCTCAAAAGGCAGATTAATTTATCACTACTCCACAGTTTATTTGGCACAAAGCTGAATAAGAATTTGATCTTAGATATCCAGCTCAACAGAGCTACAAAAAATGAAAAATGTTAGTTTTCATTCATGGTACTTTAACCTTTCCTTAACTTCAGCTAGTTGCCTTGCAGTTTCTTTTTACCTTATTAAATATTATTTTGAATTGAATGTTGAAAAATTAGTTCACTGTACAGGCAGAGCTTTAATTTGTGCAATGAGTTCCAAAATTATTACCCTGTTTTGCCAAGAGCAATAAATCTAGAATCTGTGCTTCTGCAACCGAAACTCTACTGGACACTTCCACAAAATAAGTAAATTCTAGGTAGTAACCTTGAAACAAGATCAAAATGTTAAAACACACTCCACATACACTTGGAATATACATTTAACTGAACAATAAATTCTTATGGCTTAGTCTATCTGTCTAAGTACCAGGTCTTAAAATTAAACTCCTGCCATATTCTCAGTGGTGCACTTTGCAGCAAGCATTTGCAATCATTTTGCCTCCAGAAAGAAATATAGTCTGTAGCTATCAAATAGAGATAATGAAAGGAAACATAAACCACATAATTGCAGCTCTCTTGACCAAACCACTTAGACTTTAGATCTGGAATATATTGTGTCAAGTGGATTACTTGTCATAATAGTAATGGCTCATTTTATGCATTTATACTAATAATCCTCTGGTTTCTTGTCTGATATTATAGATGAATAATATCTGACAATTAAAGCATAAAATAAAGGGAAAGGCAGACAAATAAAAAAGGAAAAAATAAAATAAATGCAGCAAAATTACAAAATAAAAAGTTTCTAGTTACTGGATAAACAGTGGATAAACACAGAAAAAGAGACTGACTGACTTTTCAAAAAAAAAATAGTTGAGATCTGAAAGAAGGATGCAACTAGGAAGATTATGGTACCAGTGAGTGGAGGGAAAAAGCAGTCGTTCACAGAAATAGAGCTGAGTTGTGCTGAAGAACAAAAATGTGTTGATGTGAATGCAGCAAAGACAGAGCTACTTATGGACTGTATGTTGATGGAACAATTGCATACACCTAATTCCTTTGGAAACCTGACTTTAAACCAAGTAGTCTTCTGGTTCATACCAGTTTATTAGGACAGCAACGTGATTCAAGATATTTTTTACCTAAGGAAGAACTACAGTCCAGATAACCTTGCCACAACAACCCATGTGAAATAAAGAACATAACTGAACTTCAAAGATCAACACACAGAATTTTTATTTTGATGCATTACAGAACGCTTTTATCAATGAGCAATTACTGCAAGTCAAAAGGCAGTATACTCCATTCACTTGCTGAATGGAAAAATACACAAAACAGTTTAACACAGAACAGGGAGGCTGTGCTGATCAGTGAAACCAATCTGCTCTTCTCTGATTGAATTCCAGAACTAGCATGATGAAAAATGTGGGATTACATCCTATGGTGGGATAAAGAAAACCACAGAGAAGAGAAAGATACCCTACATTTGTAAGCAGTGAGATGTTAATTTGACTCATGTATCATAAAAACATACTGTAAAGATATTCCTCTTTCTACCTCTATCTCCTAAACTCTAGAACACAGCTCTTCTGGTTGTGCCAGGACAAAGGTCTGGGGCCACAGTGCAGGTCTAGGAAAACTTTCCAGTTAAAAAAAAAATAAATGGAAAAAAGTTTAAGGGATGCAACAGGAAAGAACAAACAAATGAATCCTTGAACATGATGATGAAAACATAAGAACTAAAAAGAGAATGGGATGTCTCTTGTGGCACAGGCTCTTTAGACCTTCTGTAACTGTAAATCAATGTTGCTCATTAATACAACATCTACACTGAGGCACCTTATCAAGTGAAAAAGTACAGATAAATATTCAATAATATTCAACTCAGATTAACTAAGCAAAGCATGGCATGCTATTACCTTTGGTATTCCCATTAACTCAATACATCTTTTCCCCTCTGTGTTTTTGCATATCAAAAACAAGGAAGGAAGACATATGCCAATCTCCTGGAAAAAATGGGGAGATTTTTACAATGCCAACTATCATTATCTATTTCCTCTTAATTGTGCACTAAGAAATTGGTGTTTTCCATCTGCCAAATCCTTTACTTTCCCTTTAAGAATCTTTGGATCTTAAAGGAAATTTCAAGTCCATAGAGTACTGGATAGATGCAAAATGCATAAGGGATACATACAAAAATAGCTGCTCCACTCAGTAAGCATGACAGAAAATCACTGGTTCATGTACAAAATTTAAGAAGAAACCAAATAAATAACCTCCTCTTCTAAGCCAGATCATGCATAGAGATATAATGGGC
Organism: Empidonax traillii; assembly: GCF_003031625.1. Taxonomy (NCBI): domain Eukaryota; kingdom Metazoa; phylum Chordata; class Aves; order Passeriformes; family Tyrannidae; genus Empidonax; species Empidonax traillii. Next base: position 129,917 of record NW_020955653.1, read on the forward strand.
TAAAATAATGGAGAGACACAAATGCATGAATTATTGAAATATTATAAAGTTCACTTTCCATGAGCTAGAGAATATATATATATATAGATAAAAAATTTTCATATCGCTCTTTCATTATATTTGTAAGCGCAGAGATGGAAAACAAAGTGGAACAAAAAAATAAAAGCAGGCTTGATTAGTCTTAAAATTATTGTTAGAAAGGGAAAACAGAATTGAACTGCAAGCAACTGAGCATCATATTCAGCATCGCCTCACTCTTCCTGAGAATGATTCATCATATCAAATGCTGGATATGTTTCTCAGTTATTACTGATATTTTAAAGTTTCTTATTGCAATTTTTTCAGGATTTTCCAACTTAATTTTTCACCTTAATCACAAATCACAGAATCACAGAGTCACAGAATGGGTCAGGTTGGAAGGGACCACAGTGGGTTATCTGGTCCAACCTCCCTGCTCAAGAAGGGCCATTCTAGAGCACACTGCAGAGGATTGCGTCCAGACAGTTCTTGAATATCTTTATTGAGGTATTCAAGCCCATACTTTTCTTCCTGTCCTCCACTTACAGAATTTTTTTGTAAAAAAGCTGCACTTCAAAATCTAAATTTATTCACAGAATCCTAATTAACACCCAACCTACACTGAAGTAATTAAAAACCCCAAACCAGATAAAGTAGGACTTGTTTTAACTTTTCAGGAATTTAATTCACAACCTTAACTTTCCATATAAGGTTTTTAAAATATAAGAGTTTGCAATGATGAATACTAACATTAGACCATTCTGCTGGTCACTAGGGTTATATACAGGAAATTTATTCACAAGTTAACATCTCTAGAACCGGTAGGTAGATACCTCTTGACAATTCATAAACAAATACTTTGTGTTTAAGCCCACTTTGAGGGGCCTGTTAGCAATCCACACAAAGATTTTAAATCCCACCTTAATTCACAAATTTATCTATTCAATTTTCCTGTCATTAATACTACCTTTAAAAGGAACAAACACTTATTAAAAAAACCCCTGTGTCTAACAACTGATACATAAGCCACTTCTACATAAATAATTATCACTTTATCCTATCTATATAGATTTTAAAACTCCTTCATGTTACCTCTCCTGCAGCTCCTCTAAGTAGGTATTTTATTGGCACAATGTCATTAATCAGCATAAGATATCTGGTAAACATCATCTTATCTTGTGTCTAATTGTTCAGCATGAAGAACTGTTCTTTCCTTAAACCAGGTACAGTTAAAAAGGGGAAATATTTAGAAAAGTGTAACTGATAAATTCAACTGAATAATGCATTTATTCTTCTCTTGGTAAAACTGCATGCTAAGCTCAGACTTAATGGCAAGCAGCTCACTCACAGCTCCATTCATGCTCAGCTGAATCAGCCCTTCAATTAAATTTCTTTCATTTCAAGCTAGTAATCAAAACAACTGACAATTCAAAGGTATCTCCACATCCACATGCAAATGCAGTATTTCCTCATTTTCATTTTAACAGGAGAACCTTGGCTACAGGAATACAGCCCTAAATTAAGCTATTAAAAAATAATAATCTGTACTTCTCATGTGGATGAATGATACTATTAATGCTCAACTCTGGTTTTCTCCATTATATTTTCTGATGTTCTTCAGCAGCTTTTACCAATTTAACAAAAAAAATTCTTTCACCACTATCTTTAATAAGTCAAACACAGCTTATTGTTTAAAAATGAAAGTAATGCTTAAATTGTTCTTTTCTATTTTATTCCTTTACTTCTTCAAGGATTTGCTGCCACCATTTCAGATGAAATATTTTCTCAATACTGCCTTTTTTTTTTCCACACTCCTTCCAACACATCCAGTGAGGACATTTAATTTCAGTGCCCTTTAGTCAGAAGACATGAGTAAGCCTTTGCTAGACAGTAAGATATTTACATTTCCATTCTACTGGACACTTACAGTCTTGCCCCATCCTAAACTGTTTAACCACAATTTTTACTGCGAGGCATCAACAGAAGTGAATATGTTTGATGCCATTTAGCATCAATACTGACTAATGCTTGGCAGATCTTCTCTCGATCTCCAAGAGCTCAGTGTATTTTGAAGCTAGTAACCCAGGAGAATTAATTGCTTAGGCTCAACAAAGCCTCTCAAAACTCTCCCCTCCTAGAATCACCATGATCTCAGTACCAGATAAGCAAGGGAGAGTAAAAAGCTCTCACAATACAATGGTATTTTATTTCAAGCAATGTGCTAAACAGAACTTATTTCAGTAAAAGGGTTTTTTTTCTTGGGTCTCCCAGGCAAGCTGGCCTCTCAAAACATATCATTCTCTGTAATGATATTTACAAATTTTTTCTAAATTCATCCAAGATGGTCCAGTTCCTTTAGAAGCAAACTAAAAAACCGTCACACTTTAACAGTTAATCCCAGTGTGCTGGTGCTGGAGACACAATCCTATGACATAACAGGCTAAGGGTTGAATCCTGGGTGTGATGCCCAACCTTCACCCAAGCAGATGCAGCAAACACAGATCTAAACTACTTTTGTGACATGTGTTTTAAATATGTACAATTAGGGTAAATACTTTCAACATCATAAAAATTCCACCCTGACAAATATTTCAAAGTACTGAAGTTATCTGATACTCAAATACCACAAGCACTAAGAAAAACCTGTGAGAAAAACAAATGAAAAGCATTTACACTTCAAATAAAAATGCATATGCAACAGTAACAGAACCTACAGCAACCACAAGGATGTGGTTGTACTATCTGAGAACAATTAGATCCATTTTCTGTCCTCTTATGTCTTACAAGGAGTGTCTGTAACTCACACAGGGAGCTGAACTGACTCACCAAAGGACAAAGCTGGCAAGTCACCAGGCAGAGACTGAAAGACAGACAGCTGCTGGAGATCCTTTGGCACTTACGTGGAGCAATCTGTAGTGACAAACTTCTAAGCACAATCCAAAGGCAACTCATGAGTATCCACAAAATATTGCACTTGAATATCTGTTCTCAGCACTTTCCAAATCCCACGGTGGGTCTTATCCTATTCCTTCTGTTTGTACATGTTCCTAATTTCTAACTTTGCCCACCACAGTGATGCTTAGCCCAACTTTAAATCCTATTTCTGCCTAGCTAGCTAGAAATCTAGCTCCCACCTGTTTTCAACAACTACAAACCCAGTTTCCAGCTCTGGGCTGGACTTTTAACACAAGCCTAGCGCATCCCTCCTCCACTCAGTGCAAAGGTGCTCATCTGAGTTTGTAAAACAATGGCTTAGTGTCAAGGTTTATGAAGTATGGTGGGATCTTCCAATGTGCTACACCCCATACAGTGAAATCCAAACCCCAAAACACAGTATTTCTCTTGTAAACTAAATAACCAGAAGTCTTCAGTATCAAAAGAAGTGGAAACGCTTAGTTTCCCACCTTTTTCTTAAAATTCAAAAGTATCTGACCCGTGCAATACTAAGATGCTTTTCTAACATTAAATTGGAGGAAGGGAAAAAAGCAGCAGGTACAAAGTCTGCCAAGTCATTTGCACTCACTGTGTCCTTGCCCAAAAAGTACTGGTAAGGGGCTATAACCAAAGGAAAAGCACACTTTTGCCAATCTAGTATGGTCCCAGCAAAAATATTTGCTTTTACTTTGAATAACAGAGCGTCACATTCTGTAAAAAGATGCCAAGAACAGTTGTGAAAATTCAGACAGCTACTGTGAATGTGTTAAACCTACTTGTGACTTCCTTTCCAATATGGTAAAAGCAGTCTTTTGAATACTTTTTTAACTACCAATTTTGCCTAGAAAGAGTCCAGATGATCTCACTGCTCCTTGAGAATGGCTCAGCGAGCCAAGACTGACCTACTTCCAGAGCAACAACCACTCAAGCCCAGAGGTGAACTTCCCAAGGGATGGGTACATTCCTCTTTGTCCCAAGCCTGAAGGCTTTTTCCCAACAAAGTTTCTCATATACTGCAACAATAAAAACATTATATAATTTGAGTAATGCAAAAGCCCAGAAAATCAGTAATAACTAATTTTTCAAGTCTTCCCTTAAAAAGCTAATGCATTACTAGCAACACAGCTGAAGCTTCTCTTCTCAAAGAATTATTTTCAAGCAAGCAGAGTCCCTTTAATCAGTGTATGACCTCTGAATGGTCCAGACATTACAACATATTCCGTCACTAATACCAAAACCACCTAATTTCTAAAATTCAATTTAAAAGGTTTTGGATTTTTACTTTCCATTAAAGAAACACTTTCTGAATCATTTTAGGAATTATGTTCTGCACTTAGACAAAGTGAAGCTAAGTGAAAAGTGAAGCTATTTAAATCCATTTTGTATAAAACCAGTGCTTCAATGAAAAATTATGAAATAGAAGACAAATGTAAGCGTCGAAGCTTATACAATTGTTGGTGAAAAGGTATTCTAGATACTGTATACATACAATTTGTAGAAACCTCTCTTGAAAAAAAACTCGAAACAACAACTAGGATAAAAATAACGTATCGCACAACAGCCTGGCAAATATCAAACATTTAAGAGCAAACTTTTACTTTTACTTTCCTGTGTCTTGCAGCAAACAATTGAATATCCTCAAATATCCCAGTAACCTGTAGCACTTCAATAGGTCCATTTTATAGATACGTATCACAGGTAAGTTTCAATGGTATAAACTAGGTCAAATTTTATTACACTTTTTTTTTTGAAGAAATAAATACGTAGGATTCTAATGCTACAGTCTGGATCTACAACAATTTGGATCTACAAGACTCTTAGCTTTTCAAATCTATTGTGGTAGGTGATCAGGGGCACATAAAGGGCAATAGAGAGTGAGTGGAAGTTGGAAGGTCTTAGAACAGCAAGGTGAAGTGAGGACTGGAGATCTCACTGGTGATCTTTTAGTGTCCTGGAGAGACAATAAAAAAGCATTTTGGACCCTGAGGCATTCTGATCTAGATGACTCACAGGTATTACAAGAGCTACTCATATATCTTCAATCTAAAATCTTAACACCTTGATCACTTGAAGCAGAACACTGGTCATATGGTGCTCCAGGAGATATGCACTTTATTATTCAAGAAAACCTTTCTGGTTTGTTAGTTGGGTTTTTTTAATTCCACATAGAAGATGTATTTTCAGAGCAGCAATTTATTAGACTGATGGTATTTGCCTTTGCTTACTATAGCAATTAACTTGCACTGACATTAAACTGTTTTTCTCAACGGGCTTGACCTTAATAGAGTCTCAGTAGATGTTTGAGTTTTCTGGGACAACAATTCTTAGTCATCCAGCACACGAGCTACTGGTCAGAATTCACCAAGAGAACTGAGACAACAGACCAAAACTCTTCTCTTTAATCAACACTTTCCCTTAAAAAACAAGGTTTAGCATTTTTTTGCTTGTTTAGCAGTTTTGATTGGTTTTAAAGTAATAACAGCTCGTTTCAGTACACATGGTAGGGAGGCCAACTTTGTACAAGAAGTAATTTTTTTATAACATCTTTGAGAAAAGCATCCTATGTTATTCAGCATTTCAGGTGGGAGCTGTAAAGACAAAGTTAACTTCCTCCACAGTTAATTATCTTTAATTATCGATTCCTAGATGAGATTCACCATTCCATGAGCACTGCTGACTTCTACTAGCATCTGTGATATCTCAACGAGCTAGTAGGAGGGATGGGAAGATTAGGGGACAAGTGAGAAAAACAACAGGAGTAACAGGCAGTGAGGACAGAGATACAAAACTACTTTGGAGCATTATCACCTAAAATAAGTGTCCCTTCATGAACTCTGTGACCAGGCATCCATGTTTATCAGGGCAATTTAATGGATACAGACCAACACATCTTTTGGCTTCATCCTCAGATCAAAAAAACAGAGAAAGGATGTCTCCATGACAAGCACGTACTGCAAATCAATAGATGAACACTGACATGTATCAGCAATGTGTGTCTCACTTAAAAACTTTTATCTGAAAAAAATTATTTTCAAGTTGGCAGCTTCAGAGTATTACTGGCAAAAGATATGCTTGTCAAATCACTTGTCACACGTGTAAACAGGTGTGGTTAAAATACAAATACAACATTAGATTCCTTTGTTCATGTAAGTCAAAATATAGTGAATTGTTGAAGCAAAATTTCAGGTTTGCTAGCCTCTGGAAAAATAAACAACAAAACATATATTTAAATAAGTAAGTCCCAACAAAATGTAACAGCAAGATTTTTCACGGATGTTCTGCACATACTTACAGGTTGAGAAGACTAATAGTGCTCTCACCACAAGCTCACTGAGTAACTTCCACTTCTGCTTCACTCTGGAGGTGAGAACTGGAATGAGAATCTCCGCCGGGACATAGAATTGAATCGAATAGGTCACAAAAATCCCAAAGGAGTACAGCATTTTTACGGACTGATATAACCTGTTGGAAACATTTACACACATTCAGGTAAGTTGTAAACTCTCCATAAAAAAATCAGCTTGCCAGTGGCACTAAGCCTAAATATATATATATGTGAAAAATATACTTTTCCCCCAGGAAACATGAATGTAACATTACAACTGCCTAAGAAATTGCACAAGATAAGCCAACTAGAGTAAATCTTCCAATAAACGTGAAATGCAGACACCCTTACCACTGCAACTTGTGGCTGAGTAAACAAGTGACAAAGAAGTATTCACGCTACCAACCGTTTTAAATTTAGATGCAGTTTAAATCTATACTGCATAAGCTAGAAGCATTTGTCCTATGTCTGCGTGCAGTCAACTGATAGAAATTACAAGTCTCTTCATATGATCTTCTTTCTAAAAATGCAACTAAGGACATTATTAAAACTTTGGGTAAGGGTTTGATTCATTTGCTATGGGGTATTGTGTGTTCACAAATGAGCAAGGGAACATTTCTCATAAACTACATTTTTCTTGCTTCAGTCCTTAAAGAGAGATTGAACTGAAGCAAAGGCAACATGCATAGGTAAGAAAAGAAAAAACAGCAACAAGGGTAGGGAAAGAACAAGGAGGATCTTCATCTCTGTATTTCTCAAAGCCTGGCAGGCATCACTCAAAGTGTTTCCTCTTTGAGTGTCACAGTCTGTACCAGTACAAGTAAATAAAGTCCAGCCAGGACTGCTTTTGGCCCCTTTTTCTGTGGCCAAATGGCACAACATGGCAAAATTTGTATGTGTACAGCTCAGCTCTTTTCCACCACAACTGGATGCCTCCATCATCCTTCTTTCAAGATTTTGAAGGAGATGTTGAACACACAGTCAGTAATGGTTTTGAACACTGGAGTGGTGAACAGCTGGAAAAGCCCTTTCAGCCCAGTCTTAGGTGTTTCTCATCTCACAGCTACAAGCCAGGTCATCAAGTTTTCCATTTTTTATGATACTGAAAGACTGCTAACAAACCAATCAGGTGGTTTTTTTAGATGAACAAATACACAGAAGTAATTATTTTTTATATATATATATCTGTGTGTGTGTGTGTACATTCTATGATTTTATGATATGAGGGAAAAAAGAAAAATAGACTCCAAGTAAAAATACATTTTGACTAATAGCTTCTAAATCATCTGTAACACAGGTTTGACCATCACTGTACACAACTCAGTGAAGCCCCAAAGGCATATTCTAATGGACAGAAAAACTATTACATCAATTTATGTGGTGACATAATGGTGTAGCTAGTTTAAAACCCACAGCTTTTGTGACACACTTCTTTTTGATTGCTGAGCAGCTTTTAGAAATTTCAAGGAAAAAAGAGTCACTTTTCTATCAACTCTGTATGACTGTCCTTATTCCAGAAGCTTAGATGGATTTTAGCCGATTAAGAACTGAAAAACTGACCAGCTACCCACAATTCACCTCTAATCCTCAGGATTCAGATCATCCCAAACCTTTACAAAAACAATTTTTAAAAGATACTAAAAAACAGGGTTCAAAACTTTAAATACTTTTGTCTCCTTACACTAGCTAATTTTCTATAGCTCTATGAGGATTAAAACCTTCCAAATTAGAAAACAATTTTTATATTATTGAGGTGATTTTACTAGTAATTTAATATTATACTCCAATCAGATAAAGACAGCTCCTTAGGCTACCTTTTAATAAAAATGTAAATCATTCATATGTGCTAAACGTCTTTTCAGTTCTACATTTGACATTTCATTGTACCTCTTTTAGGGGTAGAAACATTGGCAAGCAGTGTAACAAAACTTGCATAGCAATACAATTACACCAAATAAGGAATTAATTACACTAAGCTTTCATTTTAACTACTACCATGTAAAGCCTCATCGAACTTCAATATGCTATAGTGTTTGTATGGTAGTTAACCCTTGGGATTCACTGTCAGGGAACTGTTGCACAAAGACTCACTGATGTCTTAACAAAGAACAGGTGGTGAAAACAACCTTCATATTCAGCCTCAAGAAGATGAGAAACTAACCAAGGACAAAGAAGAGAATTTTTGCAATGAGGGGGGTGAGTCACTGGCACAGGTGCCCAGAGAAGCTGTAGATGCCCCCATCCCTGGAAGTGTTCAAGGCCAGGTTGGACAGAGCTTGGAGCAATCTGGTCTTATGAAAGGTGTCTCTGCTTATGGCAGGGCAGTTGGAACACATGATTTTTAAAGGTCCTCTCCAACTCAAACCATTCTATGATTTTATGAGACCTGAACCACGGACACTACCAAGTACTAAAGCACATTCTTCCATAATCTACATTTTCAAATACTGCAGGACTTGGTTCAAACTGATGGTCACATGACAATAATTACTAAGATTCCAACTGCATGTAAAAAGAGAAATGCTATTTAATGCAATAAACCAGAACTGATTCCAGAAAAAAAAGTTGTAAAACATCAGCAAAAACAAGCTGAAAACTATTCTTTAAGTCCATTTTGAATATATTTTAAGTAATATATTATGCTGAGTGACAATCTGTACTACCAAACTGCATCTGAACCAGAAGTGCACTAAGTGGTTTCTCCAAAAGCACTAATCTAGCAGGATGTTTTTAAAAATATGAAGAATATGAGCAATCTTCTATGTAAATTAAACTTAAGCACTTAACTGGTCTAGGGCCTGTGTATGCCTTCCAGTCAATTCATCTGCAAGGACATCAAATAAAACTCAGAAAGCAGCGGAATTCTAATTTAACTTTCTTTACCAGGAAAGGCTTATTTTTAAGCAGGGGTTGTCCAGCTGGAATTAAACATATAAGCCAAGTCTCACTGCTTAGGTACATTCTAGCTCTTTTGCATGACCACCTTCTTATAAAAACCTCCCCTGCTCCTTGCATTTCTCTAGTCCAAACTAGCAACTTAATGGCTTTTTATGTGAGGACCAAATGCCAGAATACTGTTCACTAGAAATCTGTTTTGCTAGCACAGTGATTGCAGACACTTGCCCCTCAGTACCGTATCAGGTAGACCCACAGTACTGCACAGCAACAGCATCGTACATCACAATCCCTGGGTGCACCAATGAGCTGCTTCTCCTAATTTTGTTTGGTGCTCTAGGGTACTATCCAGGGTAAGACAAAAACATATGACTTTGTTAACTGTAGATACGTGCCCTGAGTAGCTTTGAGGTTATTACACTCATAATGCCAATTTCCTACCCTTCAGAGCACCAGTTTCCATCTCCTTTATTTGTTAGTCCAGCAAAGCCATCAGGATAAATAAGTATCATCATCTGCACTGTAGCCAAGAGCTATTTGAAAACTCGTATGTGAACAGCTCTGTTAGACAGCAGGGATGCAGAATAAAGTTCACTGTGTTGCTTGCACGAGCGCAATAAAAAGCAACACTCAGTAGCAATCTTACCTTATTCCACATTCCTCTCACTCCTTGTTTTTTAAGAGCACTTCTCTTAAGGCACAAATAAACCCAGAGCTACCATTTGAAGCAAACTTTTCACTAATCTTACAAACAACAAGCACTGCCAAGTAATATTTGAAATAGAAATATTTTCCCTTTCAGATGCATCAAATAGACAGAGCGGATGCATTAAACACTTGAATATTCCTGGGGATTTCTAATGTCATAGAATCAGAGAATGGTTTGGATTGGAATGAACCTCAAAGGTCATCTAGTTCCAACCTCCTGCCATGGGTAAGGTCACCTTCCACTAGATCATGTTACTCAGAGCCCCATCCAGCCTGGTCAGCACCTCCAGGGATGGGAAATGCACATCTTCTCTGAGCAACACATTCCAGTACCTCACCACTCTTACAGCAAATAATTTCTTCCTAATATCTAATCTAAATCTGCCCTCCTTTAATTTAAAGCCATTCCCCCTTGTCCTATCTCTACATGCCCTTGCAAAATGTACCTCTCCAGTGCTCTTGTAAGCCCCCTTTAGGTACTGGAAGGTGGTCTAAGGTCTCCCCCAGCTTCCTCAGCATGTCATAGGGGAGATGCTCCAGCCCTATGATTATTTTAGGTTCTCCTCTGGCCTTGTTCCTACAGGTCAACATCGTTCTTGTGCTGAGGACCCCAGAGCTGGGTGCAGCACTCCTGGTGGGTTCTAACAGAAGGAGTGTAGAGGGGGAGGATCACCTCCCTCAACCTGCAGGCCACACTGCTTTTGGGGCAGCCCGGGACACAGTTGGCTTTCTGGGCTGTAAGCACATATTGCCAGCTCATATTAAGCTTTTTCTCCATAAACACCCTCAAGACTTTCTTCCCAGAGAATC
>NW_020955653.1:140824-145759 GCF_003031625.1 Empidonax traillii
CTGGTGGGTTCTAACAGAAGGAGTGTAGAGGGGGAGGATCACCTCCCTCAACCTGCAGGCCACACTGCTTTTGGGGCAGCCCGGGACACAGTTGGCTTTCTGGGCTGTAAGCACATATTGCCAGCTCATATTAAGCTTTTTCTCCATAAACACCCTCAAGACTTTCTTCCCAGAGAATCCATTCTCTGATCAGCTTGTACTTATGCTTGGGATTGCCCTGCCTTGCACGTGGTCTTCATAAACTTCTTGTGTATCTATGTACAATAAAAGAACGCAAATATATATTGTGAGCAATATCCCCAAAAAACAGAACCACGGGCAAAACAGGAAAACACTTTCCCCCCAAGCTCAAAAAAACAAACCAGAAAAACTCCCAAAAATGGAAAAAAATTGAGGGACAAATCTCCGTTTTTACAAAAGCAGTATAAAAACGAAACAAGCAAACAAGCAACAGATGAAAATTCTAGAAACAAAAAAACCTTCATCCTTCAAGACCCATTTTATTATACTTTCACATATTAAACACTGGAATCAGCCAGGCAATTAAACAAAAACATTAAAAATGCATGGCTCATACTGACTCCAAGGAATGAAAAGGATGAAAAGAAAGTGAAAAAGTAACACCTAAAAATTAAGAACATTCTTTACACGTGTTCTCCTCTTTTTCAAAGAGCAAAAATCAAGTCAGCATTCAGTTCATTAAACTAGGGGTTTTTTTCCACATAATTTCAGATTTCACTACTTCAATAAGCTGCCACAACAGACACTGAACAAGTAGATGCAAGCACATAACCTGTAACATATTATTTGATTAAAATTATAACATTAAAATACTTTGCATTTTTAATACTTGTGCACTGCTGATATGCCTAATTTTAGGCGCATCAAAGTACTAAAAAAATTTAGAGTTATCGTTAAAGTAATAGTTAGAGTATATATCCATCCATAGACACATACAGAACTAACACTGCACCAGCTGAAATTGTCTTCAGTGCTTCTTTAGCATGTGACGTGGAGCTCTCACAGCATAAAAAAAAGCTAAAGAAAAATTAAAATATCCTTGAGACACTGGCAAGCATAAGCTTCGCTTTCCTCATAGGAAGCCACTGTTATATGTTATCTAACATTCCAGTTGTTTACCTGCTAAACTCAGTGATTACACTAAAAAAGGGCACAATATTACCAGGATATCCAAGGTAAAAGCAGCTGTTTTCAGAACTGCATTATTGCTGATTGCAAACTGCATATTCTCCCCTTGAACAGTCCAGGGACTAGCTTCTGCTAGAGATGGAATAATTTATAGTAAAGATCATTGATCGGTCTCCATATCCAAGTCCTTTTAATATGCAAGAAATTGCTGGCTAGGACCATACTCTACTGTAGAAGGCACAGACACAGAACACACATTAGAAGTCTGAGCACCTATCAATTATAAGCCTGGAACAACCTTTGCAACATTCATGCCTTCTAGATTACTGCTTTTAAGTCACATACACACTTACCATTTATCTTGTGGCAGGTTTAAAGTTATGCTGCCTTTGACTGCATCCCCAAAGCGCAGATATCCCAGAGTGGCTAGTGAGATATACAAGGCCATGACTATTCCCATCCCAATGTTCAATGCCTGTGGGAAACGCGTTGCGTCCTTCATTCTGTTTTCCAATGGCAGTACCTGGAAATAGAGGCAGAACCAATTACATTTTATGTCCTAAAACTGCTTTTCTCCCCTATTTCAAAGCCAATTTCCAAAATTTAGCTGGTTTTATAAATAAATAAGATTATTCTAAAATAATGTTTTACAGCCTGGACAGTCACAGTGTTTTAGGTACCCAACAGAAACATTCAAATACTGAAAAGCACTTATCTTGGTCGAAAAACATTATCAGTGTGAGAATATGAAGCAATATTTATAGGCTAGAAAAACTGTCAAGAGAAACTTCTGGTGTCCAGATGCAAATACGTAGGCAATATGAGTAACATGATTTTTTTTGTAACAGAATTGTTCAGAATCCAAGGGTATTTCTCCTGCTTCTGTTAGGTATGCTTGCACTGTCAGTATCCAATCACAGACAAACCTGCCAACAACCAAGCTCCTGTTCAGCACTCAGCCTCAGCTCTCCCAGCAGGGAAGCTTGAATCCATGGCTACCAGAATACAGTCCCACACTCTTTTTCATTTTTCTGAAAAGAAATAGGACGGGCCAGGCACAGTAAGCTTTCCCTAAACATAGTGTATGTGCTGTGTGCCAGAACTATAGTCAATCTACCTTGCTGGGCTTGCCATCACTTCAAAGTGAAGACAGAGGCACTGCAACCATTACTGCATGAAATTTGCTGGATAGACTGCCTTTTACATGCACTATGTAGCATTCAGCAAAATAGACTTAGTAAGTTCCAACTTAAGTTTTTAGGCACCCAGATAAAATTTCTAGGCAAGGCAGTAAAACCAAGTAACAGGTTCACATGCTGTTCTTTCCAGCTTCAATTTCATCAGCATTAACAGATCCTATTACATCATTAAAACACAAGCTGAAGGTACATGCATGCTCCTAGATAAGCATACTTTCCCTGTCTCTTTCAGGGAACTGTACACTCCGATACTTAATATGGGCTATAGTTCAAGATTAAAACACCTAATATAGTTACACCTAAATAAAACATCTAAGCTTCTATAGTGAAGTTAGGTAATGAAGATCTAGTCAATACAATCAGTGGAATAAAGTCCACAGTTCAGCCTGCCTTTCAGTAGACATGCTGGTTACATTTGATTAACAGTATGGCACTGATAATTAAACAAGCTTGTCATCTCGAGTTAGCACTTATGTTAATCTGATACACACAGAACAGTCTCAGCGCAAAAGGTTTGCCCTGAGAAAGCTCCTGTTTGTCACATAAAATAGTCTTTTAAATGACTCAATATTTACTATTCAATTTAAGCAATGTGAGTTAGGAAAAAAAGCATATTTCATCCACTAATTAGCAAACAAATTTACATATATGGATTACTGATATATTATTTTCTATAGGGCAATAATTTCTTTCCTCCTAGTCACCCACTGACATTCACTTTCTGACTTATCACTGAGTATCACTACTGCCAATCCATCCCATATTATTCTATTTCTGCTACATCAGAAATCCCAAAGAAGTAATTTTACACTTGGGAACAAAGAGGTCCCTAAGAAGTGCACATTTAAAGGCAATTTTCATTCGTATTCAATTAAAATACATTTTACATCTTAACTTCTTTACATAATTTGGAGCCTCCACTGCTGATGTTTTTCCTCCAGTAAGAAACATCTGAGCTTGGACTATAACTTGATCTGGTGGGGAATGCAAAATTTAAACCAAAAAGAGTTTCAAAAATTAAATCGATTTTTAAATGACTGATGAGCAGCAGGAAAAATACAAAAGGAAATATGTGGCTAAGTATTACTTCAGTGTGACACAGACAAAACTTGATAATTTCTCTAAATTAATTAAGCCTCTGTGCCCATGTAGTGCTTATCAAGCCATCTTTTGATATTTAACATCAACAACTGTCAGTTAGAGCAGAGGCCACTTCAGATTCTTTTGTCCTCAGTTGCAATTAAATGGTTTTAATACACTACTTTATTAAGAGCTTTGAAGGATGAAAATTAAAGGCAATTTTTCCTACATTGGAGTTTTCGCATTCTTGACTTCCTACAAACAGACAGCTTTTGAGTGTGAACCAGAAACACTCATTCAGAGCGTATCTGTTAATTCTCTGGTTATTATAAACGGAATATATTTTCTGCGTAAGTTCTGCCATGTTTTACAGCTCCTGGAAAACTTAACAAGCATAAATTGCTACTCTAAGATCTTATTCCAAGCTACATCTCTGCAGAGCTCTAATGGCAACTGCTCACTCAGCAGATATCAGGAGTCTCTTAGTAAGTTCACTGGCCCACAGGTTTGATTTCCAGAGTCTCTGGCATTCATCTCATACACTCTTAGCAGAAGGAGGACAGTGAACTCAGACACGCATGCCAATCATGGAAAAAAATCTCATGTTTTTCTACCATGACTGCTGGAGGGAAAGGGATCCTGGAGACTACCTGCCTCTCTGAATTTACAGAGTAATCCATGGGTGACTAATTAATAGGGGAAAACATTTCCTGTGGTTTCACGGTCAGAGGGAGCTAAACTCAAAGATTATGAGAGTGTTCATTCTAATGGACCTGTTGGAGTGGGTCCAGAGGAGGGCCACAAAAATGATCAGATGGATGGAGTACCTCTCCTACAAAGACAGGCTGAGAGAGCTGGGGCTGTTCAGCGTGGAGCACAAAAGGTTCCAGGGTGACCTCACTGCAGCCCTTCAATACTTATAGGGAGTTTATAAGAAAGATAGGGATAGACTTTATATCAGTCCAAGCATTAACCCACCACTGCCAAGTCCACCACATCTGCCTCTTTATCCTGGTTGGGTGGCCTATAACAGACTCCAACCAGGATATCTGCCTTTTTTAGTTTTTAATCTTTTTATGTTTTAACAAACATCTTTTTACAGGCTGACAAGATTATTATACAACTGTCTATCTGAAACTTAGTTCATAAATGAAAATAAAGAACCAGTAAGTTCAATGTGTTTTGACTCCAAAGGAAGCGTTCATTTTTTTTTTTAAATTTCTAGCTATACTGCAATTTCTTATTAGCATTTCAACCTAGTCAGTTTGAACACTTGCGTTTCTCCAAGAAAACAAAGACTTAATTAAAAGAAAATTATAAACCAATTTAAAACCATTCTTGGACAGTTCTGTTAAGCGTACTAACTCTTGCTTTTTAACTAACCATTAAACCAAGTTTAGTCATTAAACACAGTGATATAATTTCCTGCACACTAATGAGTAGGTAAGAATAAAACATAGCCATCTAAATGTGTGTTCTCATTTCACCAACCTCACTTTAACATTAC
>NW_020955653.1:145978-204689 GCF_003031625.1 Empidonax traillii
AAAACCATTCTTGGACAGTTCTGTTAAGCGTACTAACTCTTGCTTTTTAACTAACCATTAAACCAAGTTTAGTCATTAAACACAGTGATATAATTTCCTGCACACTAATGAGTAGGTAAGAATAAAACATAGCCATCTAAATGTGTGTTCTCATTTCACCAACCTCACTTTAACATTACAACCTTCATTTATTCTGAATTTAAGGAAAATACACACTAAAAAAATATAGGATAATATCGCTAGTGAGAGACACAATAACATATGTAGATCTTGAAATTATATTTAAAAATACTAATTTCTCCCTGCTTATCCTTGAATTATTATCAAGACTAGATCTGCCTCCAGACTGAACAGATGAGGATGCTGATGTAGCCTTTCCTGCATCACTCAGTACAAGCACAAGTGTCCCTTCCCAGCCTCAGCACAAGCCTTCCCAGATTCAGGTACTCTCTCTGCATAGCAGTAGACATTTCAAGACAGTTGCTGTCACTACGGGAGATGCTTCCCATGGTAGAAATGATGCCCATAGAAATTACGTGAAGAATTTGAGCCACGTTTTATACTGTATTCAGTATCATCTGTTCCAGACAAGCTGAAAAGCTCTGCACCTCGCTGGATTAACATGAAGCCAAGTAACAAACAATTACATGTATATTACACAAACTCTCTGCTCTCTAAGCTGTTAAATTCCATCAGGATCCAAAAGATTAGTGAAGTGTTCACAAGGAGACCGAGGCTGACAGGAGGTATAGTGTGAGCCAGTGCTTGTTCTGACACTGTGTCACTGTTGGGCAGCTGCTGGATAGATTTTCATGTAAAATTTCTTTCCAGTCCCTGCACAGTCCCTCTTGTGATGACTTCAGAAAATCTAACATTTTATCTGAATGCAAAAGGAATAAGGTTCTTTTCACAAATGCTTTTTAGTTTTTGGTTTGGTTACTTCCCTTCTGGAACACTGAAGCTGAACATGCTTTCTTGTCCTTTTTTTCTAGAGCAAGAAATTAATTTCACTCTTCAATTCTTTTAAATTATTTTCTTAAAAAGGTAACATCCTACCTAGACAACTGAATAGCTTTGGAGAAAAAACATCCACACCTCTTATTCTTTCTCTCTGCCCAATACTGCATCATAACACCTCTCAAAAGGGATATTGCATCAACACAGTATGACACACGAAGGCTTCGCTGTTGCTCTGTGCTTGTGCAAACACCCATTTCTGCTACAAGAGGCAGTATCATTCACCTAGTCCAACACCTCCCACATTCTTCAGACCTATAAGCACATACACAACCACTGTACGACCTAGTGACAGGAAATACTAAGGTCAGCGGAAACTTTGGGGAATAGTCTTCCCAAGCAAGGTCATTGGAGGTAGAATGATGCAGGCAAGAGAACAGGGAGATGAGCTGAGATTCAGAGTTTCAAATATTATTTTTTTCAAACTTTTTTTTTAAATGGTCCACTTCCATGCTTCTTATTTCCATGCTTTTCTTCCTTCAAGCTCTTTCTCCCTCATTTCACACTAGTCCCTGTCATAGCCCCAAACACTTATGAAATAATGTATTTTAGACAAAACTGGTCCTTTTCATAATTTCTCATTTTCCATCATTTTTTCCCTCCTCACTGAATAAATTCTCTATCATTTTTCTCTTTCACTTGCTTGACAGAGCTTTTCCTATCATTTTTGAGACATTTGCATACGTCACCACCATTATCTTCCTTGAAACTTAATACTTGGTTCATTTACTTACAATCAACTTTTGGTTTTTTCAAATTACAAAACGAGCATAATCCATCGAGCCTTTATCCACCAAATAAATTCAAAAGTACACATCATTTACTGGCGAAGAAGCATAATTGAATCTTTGAAATAACCTGGCTAATATGCTGTCATCCATTATGCAAACTGTTTCCCCTTTCATTTCAAGCTCCATGAAGTAGGTATTAACACCCCCAACAATACCACTGTCTCCCCATCCCTTGCCTTGAATGTCCTGCTACGCTCAGTCTTTTCTGCAACTAAGCTGCAGGGGACTGCCTGATTCTGATTAGAAATCTCTACTGTATGTTTTATATGATTGGAGGAAAAAAAACCTCACAAGAGAATTCAACCTGCAGGTAATCAGGTAAACTGTGATTTAATTCTCATGGCCAATCTTGTAACGGATAATTTAACAGCAGACATGCTTAGTGTTTAAATACACATGGTTATCTTTCCCTTTCTCAGGAAATACCACTAGAACGGCAAGAATGAAGCAATCCTCCATCCCTGGCACTTTTAAAAGATGTATTTCAGGTAGAAGAGACACCTACACAAAAGATTTGATTAGTTTAAGCTACAGACAACTCAAGAATTTTTGAAAATTAAACCCAATATATTTATCCATTTACTCAGGAAAAATAAAACACACTGAAAGGTGGATTTACAACCATACAATGGCAGGGAACTGTCTGCAGCAGAAGTATGGCTTCTCCAAGTAAAATAATGATCATAACATGCATCCTTATTACATTGCTATCCTTTGCTTGCCTCTCCTTGTTCACCTCCTCTTGCACTGCACAGAAAAAGTCTCATGCAATATTGTAAGCAACAGGCTTTTATTCAATCACTTTTGGATACGTTTTTAAAGCTCACTCTCTTTAGGAAGATACAGAAGATCACTATTTGGAAGACGTACAATAAACAATCTAATTTTCCTTAACAGATCTCTCATGACTGCAAATAAAAAGGCAAGTACTATTACCCAAGGAAAGATGCAAGCCAAATGGTGACCATACATCAATTTTTATAGTATAAGTTTTATATGAAATAAATAAATCCAGAAGACAAGTTCTCACTACAGAACACTACCTTCTGAAATCTGCTGAGCAATTTCAATCTTTCCAAAAACCAATCTCCTCAGATTCCAGCAAAGTAGTTTCCTACCTGTTTTACCAGAAAAATGAATTACTCATATACACAAAAAAACAAAACCCATGCTATTTGCCTCTTCTGATGGCCTTGATTTAACAATGCTTGGAGCAATTGTATAAATCCTACTTCGCTTGTCATCTAAACCTCACATTTTCTACAGAGGTTCTTTTTTCTTTTTCCCTTTTTTATGCTTAAGAGCCTTATTTATTACTTTATTATGATATTTATTTAATCTTCAGCTTTCACTTAGAAACACAAACGTTGCTGGAGGGTATGTTTCAATCTACTACGATAACACATAAAGGTACAGTATACGATCATAAATTTCTGGACTCCTGGCTTAACAGTTAAAAATTAGTATTTTCAGCCATATTTTCAGCCAATTTTTTTCAACTGTCTCCATCATGCTTGGTCCACTAAATGTAAATTATTCTATGACTTATAGTATATTTAACTTAAAAAATAAATATGTTGGCAAAATATTTAGGAGGTAAACTAGAACTTAAAATTTATTTATTTATTGTTATGTTTGGACACACACATGCCCATATGCTGCAATGCCTCATCACTGAAAAGGCAGCATAGAATCTTATTATAGATGGTAAAGATGCTGCTAATTAAATGGCAGATATTAAAATCTAAAACCAAAGATGCAAGTCTTTATTCTAGCTAGCTGTTCTTTCCAGGAAAAGTTACTAATGTTCCTGCCTCTTCAGAGCTATATTCAAAAGGATTGTCACATACTGAAGACTAATATTTCCATATTACTTAGACAATTCCATACACCATAGAGAAATAGTTACTCAGAACCATATCAGAAAGGAAATCTTGCCTCAGACCATTACAAGTAAGTTCAAAATAGCAGCTGTTTAGAAGAGTAACAGAATGATGGGCCAGGGGAACAAAAAATCTGACTCCAAAGAAGCAAAATAAGCTACAGATAATTTCAGGTCAATGGCAAGTTGAATATGAGTCAGCAGTGCCGTGGCAGCCAGGAGAGCCAACCGTGTCCTGCGGGCCATCAGGCAAAGCATCACCAGCCCGCTGAGGGAGGTGATTGTCCTGCTCTGCTCTGCACTGGTGTGGCCTCACCTTGAATATTGTGGGCAGTTTTGGGCACCACAATATAAGAAACATATTAAGCTATTAGAGACTGTCCAAAGAAGGGCAATGAAGGTGGTGAAGGGCCAGGGGGGAAAGCCGTATGAGGAGCAGTTGAGGTCACTTGGTCTGTTCAGCCTGAAGAAGAGGAGACTGAGGGGAGACCTCACTGCAGTCTACAACTTCCTTGTGAGGGGAAGAGGAGTTGCAGGCACTGATCTCTTCTCTGTGGTAACCAGTGACAGGACTCAAGGGAATGGCCTGAAGTTGTGTCAGGAGAGGATTAGGTTTAGGATTAGGATAATTTTTCTTCACCTAGAGGGTGGTTGGGCACTGGAACAGGCTCTCCAGGGAAGTGGTCACAGCACCAAGCATGACAGAGTTCAAGAAGCATTTGGACGATGCTCTCAGGCACATGGTGTGGCTCTTGGGGATGGTCCTGTGCAGGGCTAAGGGTTGGACTTGATGATACTTGTTGGTCCCTTCAAACTCAGCATATTCTTCGATTCTGTGATTTTACAACTATGCTTCTTAATTATATGTAATTTTAGCATAAGTAGTACATGCCTCACTCTGCCTCTACTGCATGCATACTTAAGACAGACACGTTTTCAATCTAAGACAGGGTCACATCTAAAAAGAAGAATTAGCTTTTGGGACTCACTGAAGCCAAGTCTCAGACCCCAAAACCCAACTGCCACAAGCTGGCAAGGCAGAACACAACAGCTTGGCACACTGTCACTCTTGCCCTTTGCTCCCTTTCTCAAAGTCACCATTAAGAAACATTTCAGGCGAGTAAGCAGTAAACTTAAATGCCTTTGTTGTCCTATTATTGAAAATGCATGTGTATCATAGTTTTTCTAAGGAAAAAGAAACGCGGATGTTGCAAGAATAAGAGATGGGATGCTGCCTGAAAGAAAGTTATATTCTGGATTCTTCTGTTTGTGTTATTAAGATTTGCCATTAAAGCAAGAAGTACTAAAGGTAGACTGTGCACAAACAAGTGGTTCTCTAGGGTGAAAGTAAGTTTCTCCATAATCAGGAAGTCAGGATATTGGGAAGGAATATTTAATTTGATAGAGAGGTGATACCAAGTTGTCTGATATTTTATCAACATTCAGCTGAATAGGGCAGAAGATGCATTTTTTTACAGCTTCTGATACAACATCTTTTTATCTGCTACATCTAACAACATTCTCTACACATTTCAACACATTTGCTCATAACTTTTTCCTCCTTTCTTACATTAATCATCTTCAAAAGACATCCAACCCAACTGATTTTGCACAGTAGCTATAACACATTTCTTGCTGACACAACATTTAGAGTCCACATTTACCAGGAACATTTAGGAGTAGGTCATCTCCACAGTCATGAAATCCAGTCACCTACACTTTCTTGTCCAAATACAGAAACATCCTCAGAGAACTCCCACCTTTCACGTTTTGAGGATACAAATTTTTGCATCATCTCAAAAGAACACCAATGAAATGATACATCCCGGGCCAAGTAGATGATGGCCCAAGTAAATTTAGATGATGTCATATTTGTTACCTGTTAAATGTCTGCTTCTATCAAATCCAGTCTGGTCTTAAGGACTACAGAAGCCTGCCATTGGGGTTTTTATTATTATTTTTTTGAAGGATAATATTAATCTGGCAAAAGAGTTTTTGACAATGAGAGGCTTTTATCTCAAAACCACAGGCCTAACAAGCTCATCTGCATTACTTTCAAAATCCAAATAATGACATTTTAAAATTATAATCCACTTAGTTTTCTCTTTTTAAATCTTCTGGAATTGGTTAGCTGCTGCCTAAAGTGATTCCAGAGCCTGTCTTTTGGTATACAAATACCACCATATCTTCAACTGCAAAGCTCTGATATCCAAGTTCAAAAGCAGTTTGAATAGACATTTTTAAGAATTAGGTTAAAATATAAGAAGTCTTATTTTCCAAACCTGATATTAATGTTGGGAAGTAATGTTTTCACTAAGCTAATCTGTCTGCAGTACTCAACGGTGGAGAAAAATAATCATATTCAATTGTACAAGCAGTAGTTAACTTAGCATATTTATATGTAATGAGAAAGAAAATCATATTTCCTGTGTAAATGTTATGAATCTATTTAATCCTCCTCCCCCTTGAAGCTTATTATGAAATATGACTTTCACATTTGGATTTGATTTTTTAAATCTAGAACAGAAAAAGCTAGCCAGACTTTTGCTGCAAAATATTTATTGAGTGTAACTGCTATTACATAAACACAACATTATGCAAAGCTACTACCTGCACATGGTAATGCTACAGAGAGATCCAAGCCTAAAGGCTTTGGTTTTACACTTCTAAAAAGTGTGTTCAAGAGGCTTAACTAAATTTTGGGCACACTCAGTCTGAAGTTACTTTTAGTTCAGTAACAAAAATCTCACATTCATTATAAAACCAGGCCTACTCGTCTTTGGAATATGAAAGAGGCACTTGAACATCATAACTCGAACAAAATAATGTTACATGTTCCATGAAAGACACATTCACTGCATTACATCACCTGCAGCTCCTGTATTCAAGTAAGTAGAGTTGGTTCTCTCCTATGTTCTGCGGCCTGAACACCAGCCCCATCATCTGCCAGGCAGCAGCATCTGGCACAGAGAAACCACAGCCAGAAGAAAGCAAAAGCACACAGGGAAAGAAGCAGCTGCAGAATCTCTCATCCCCAGCAGAGTCCTGTATTCAAAAAGGTCCACTCAGGGCTAAATATACATTTTCTCCTTCTCCTAATCAACTTACTGCCTTCTGAACCAAAATCTTCACTTTAAAGCTTAAAAAAACCCAAGTATCTTAAGTAGTTTGTTGTATCCATTTTTAGAGTCCTGCATTTCTGTTGCCATTACTGTTCCACAAACTGAACTGATGTCAGAAGTCAATATGATTTTCACAAGGTCATCCTGATGATACTACAATCTTAACTTAAAGGTGTTGAAATTACAAAACAGTTCTCAACACTGTAAATGATAACCACCAGATTGGCAGTACTAAGCTCTCCGCTGCTGTTTGCTAACTCAGTGTCAAGGTGTCACTGGCTGCCCCTGCTGCCAACTTGTCCTCTTTCCACACAGTAATGACTACCACCCAGCTGACAAGACATTCACAATTTGCAGCAGGAACCTTTTACTAATATGCAGTGACCCCATTTTTACAGACAACTCAAAAAGGGAGCAAAGAAATAAATAGCACAAGAAACTGGCTGTAGCTTTCTTAATCCTGTTACAAGTATCACTCAGAGTTTAGCATGAATTAACATTAATCAGCTCTTTGATAGCACTAACCTTATTCCTTATTCCAGAGGCTGTAGCAACAAGCAAACAACTTGTCTGGACTTTAGCAAAATGACAAAATTGTTCAAATCTGCCATCAAATAAGAGTTTAGACTGACCTCACAAGCAGACATGAACAGCTCAATTCATCATATTAATATCATCAATTCATTATATCA
Source organism: Empidonax traillii (assembly GCF_003031625.1). Classification (NCBI taxonomy): domain Eukaryota; kingdom Metazoa; phylum Chordata; class Aves; order Passeriformes; family Tyrannidae; genus Empidonax; species Empidonax traillii. The sequence goes on from NW_020955653.1 coordinate 153,483, forward strand.
ATTGCCTTTATTTTAATGAAAAATATCTCAAAATAGTTTTATAACACTGGCTGATGAAATGTTTAACTAGCTCTTGGTATTACACAAGTGCTAGTTTCTAGGCACTGCCTTGGTTTCTTTGAGATTCTATATTTCAATTTTAAATAGCCTTCCTCCCCTCCTTTGAGTTATTACAGACTCAAATCAGTCAACTTGAGGTTCTTAAAGTCTATTTATCTAGGGATCAATGATAGCTAAAGCAACAATATTCCAAATTGCTTCCATACTGCTGATTTCCTTATTACACAGGCACAGCTAATCAGTCCTAAGCTAATGACAGAGTTTAACCAAACCCCGTGTTCATACACTTACCATCTATAAGAGAAATATAGTCTCTCAAGATCAAGAAGAAAATTTTACTATGAATCTGCTGAATCATTGCAGCTCCCCTAAAATATGTTCCCTAGAGTGAACAGGACTTTAGACTCCTCTGTTTTATTAGTCTCATTAATTTTATTAGTTAATAATGAACAATAGTCATATCTGAAGTGATGACAAGTGTTAAACTAAAAGAAAAAAAAAAATCAGTATATAAGAAGCTTTTTGGAACAGTGGGATGGAAAAAAGATCTGTGCAAGAGTTTTTCCCCTGTTATTTGCTTCGAAGAAACCAGACAGACAAGTTTCCACACTGACCATGCATTATAAACTGCCACTTGCTTTCTGGCAACATTACCCTCTCTTCTACTAATAAAACCAAAATCAATTATGCATCTGTGAAAATAAATCTTCCCAACTGCTATGGCTCAAGCACCTTGCTTTGTACTGTGTCTTTATAGATCATTTATTCCTCTACTTGAGTAGTTCATCATTAAATACTCTTAGCAGGAAAGACTACTTTAAACATAATGATGGTGGTAAAAAACCCACACTGAGGGAACTTTTCCCCTCTTGTCTAGTGCTGCTTAAGATGACTCAACCAGCCCCAAAAATTCAGAACTTCATTTACTGTCCCTTTTCATAACGTCCAATAATCTGGCAGCTCTCACATGAGAAGTAGCATTACACATGTTCAGAATCAAGGAATGGGAAAAATGAGACCTCATAACTGCTTCCGGCCAACTTACTGCATAAAATTAATCAATCATAATCCTTTTCTAATAAAATTAACACCTTAAGGCTTCTGTTCATAATGCCATGATCAGACAGCTTCCCAGTAATGTGTTATTTGCAAGACATTCCAGAACAAAATCTAAAATCAAGTATCTTGATTTTAGATAACTAAATTTAGTTTAGATTTTGAAAACTACAAGACCAAGATTGTAAAAATCTATTTTGAGTGCCTGCAGTCAGAGAAAGTAGACTAAGGAACCAATCTAATTAAATGGTGGGTGTTGTTTTTTTTCCTTACCAGAACAACTCAACCATGGATATAGGAATGACAATAAATAAGACACAAGCTAACAAGCTGACACACACCAGCTACATACAATAGGTCTATGATGGTAACTTATGGAGCTGTAATAACTAGTTATCAATTAAATTAATCACCAAGAATTGTATGAAATATTAATTATGTAAAGAGGAAATGTCTGTCTTGCTTTGCTTCACTCATCTTTTTTTATTTCATGCTTTAACAACTTTGTTTAGTTCTGATTATTCAAATCCATAAAATAATATTTTTCTTCAAATCTTCTCTATGGTGCCTGAGAGCAGGGCATTAACATGCACTACAAACAGTCTGCATGTCCAAAATATCCCTGAGAGCCAGAGACGACATGTTAATATCATTCTGCATATAAGGAAGAAACATTGAGCTCTAGATTTGCACTCTACGCTAATTTTAATTTGTAAAGGTAGCCTTGTTTTTTTAATGGTCCTTTGTAATGTAAACACACACATAAAACGTGTATCAAAACACAATGAATATAAACATTTAATTAGTTTGTAAACAGCAGTATTTTTGTACTTTAAAGGTACAAATAGAATGAACCCTATATCATATGCTTTTGAATAAAAGATAAAAAAAAAATAAGAGTTCTAAAGATGTCATTAGTAACAACCAGGGATTCAATCAAGCAAATGCTCTGGGCAGTTCGTCAGAGGTTTCAGAAGTCTGCTGCTGATATCAATTTAAGGAGCTCTCCACTGTGGGATCTAATGTGCCAGAAAATAATTACCATAAATCAATTCCCTACCTATAATTCAATAAACTACTGCTATCAAACGATAAGCCTTCCCCACTTTCCTGAGGCTCACAGGACTCTCATTTGGGATTTCCTGGCCACAAATACTCACCTGTGTCCTATGCAGCACACGAGTAAATCAAATACAACTGGGACATGTATCAGACCTACTGTACATAAGACACATAGTAAGTGCAGTCTGTTTTACTGAGCATGTTTTTTTTGCCCAAGACCCATAGGCATCAAATAATCTCAGGCAAACAGCTGATTTCTTATGATGAAAGTTCTAGATGACAAAATGAAAGATGTCCCAGACACACTCAGATATAGGGTGGCTAAAGCTCTGCATCTGTCAGTTCACATATGAGAAACAGTTTGAAAACACTCTTTTGCAACACAATAGGAGTTAAAAAGTTTTCCTGCTCAGCTCCTCTGCCACTGATAACACAGCATCGAGGTAATATAATCTGGTTTAAGTCAGAGTTGACAATTCAAGAAAAGAAAACGGACTTGAAAATCTTCTATGTTATGTCAATGACAGACAATTATTTCAGATTAATTGCATGCCGGTTTGGAGTTGCTTTAATTTGTGGAGTTTTTTGTTTGTTTTTTTCGGGGGACGGTGGGGGAGGAAGCGGTTCGGTTTTTTTCAGTTTTAAGCATACAGTAACACTTGCGGAAATATGTAATTATATAACAAACAAAGCACATAAAGTAATTTCCCAACAATTTAAAGACATTATGACCTACCATTCCCAGAAGTCTCTTTGGCTATTTTTAAAAATATATTGTAGGGAACAAAAATAGTTGACTAACCTGCAAACTTTGCCAGTTTGAGATGTCTGACTGAGTAAGAGATTGAAAAAGAACCACTTTTAAAAACTCCATTTTCTGAGTGATAAGTCTATATAACTGACACATTTCAGGAAAAAATAAGGACTTGAGCTTCATTGTCAGAAGGTCGTGAATCAAAAAAAAAAAATTTGAAAATTTCTATCCTTTTCCTTATCACCTTCATCTCTATCAAGTCAGATCTATAGACAAGTCTGAAGCAGGAAGAATAATACATTTCTTATAAATCACTTAGTCCTTTTTGACCCCAAAGGAAAAGAAGGATGCTGAATGCACTTTTATTTTTACACACTCATCACATAAAACTGAGCTGCTGAATCACTATAATTACAGTATAATCATATTATTAACTGAGTTCTATACTACTACAGAATATATTATGATACTAGTTATTATTACAGTATTGTCTCAATTAATTTGGAACTAAAGGCATTCTTGTAATCTGGGAGAGTGTCCAAGTAGTAGTCGGTATTCACCAAACTCCCCTGTGATGGGGATTTTTTGTTCTCAACTTTTGCCTTTTTCGACCAGACAAATTAACCCTCTTCGTACCAGTGTGGCAGATTAGTGCTTCAATAAAAACAGCAAATAATAACAGGAGTAAAATTGCCTGTATCCCATTATCTAGCATAGAACCAGGGATTTTGAAGAGTCAGTAAAGAGCACTTACTACACCGATTCCTTCAAAAGCAAATACTGCAGTCCCAAAAAATAGTGGGTATTTCTTCCAGCCGACCACTGGAGGCAGTTTTAGAGGATCTACGATATCCTGCAGAAAACAAAGCAAAACAGTGTAAAGTACTTTAGCTGTCCCTAAAATTTTGATTGATGCATTATGTTATAGTAAAGAAAATTCAGTAAATGTTGACACTGTTATTTACAATCCCGGTTTTCCTCCCAAACTTAGTCCTTTATACACATTTATAGCCACCTTCCCACACAGACACTTGCAGATATATTTATTCTAGGTTTCTATTACTGTCATGAGAAATTTTCACATTTAAAGTATCACACTGGTGTATATGAGGGAGCATGAATTAAATGAGAAAGCGAACATCTCAAGCTTAATCTTCTGCAAATTTCTCAGTGTATTGAATTTTCTGATCTGCTTTCATACTGCACAGATATTCTTCATAACCATGAGGGACACTAAAAGAAAATATCTTTATTACAACCTGAGTTCCTACAGAATAATTAATTACTATCTTCCCCGATTTTTTCTATATAACTTCTTCTGCCTCCTCAACCAGTCAATATCTCTTATTGCCTTCCTCCCCATTTTCCCTTTCCCACTCACCAAAATACATTTTTTATTATCTTAAGTGCAGCAACATTATCCTTTCTTTCAAAAGCATCATAAAAGTCTGTATTTAGACCATAACACAGATTTTAAGGCACCTCCTTAAATTAAGATGATTCAATTAAATACAAGATAATGCTGCCTTTCAGAAACTGTCAGTCAGTATATATCTATCAGAGACCAACTGCCACATGCAACAAACACAACTTGCCACACTGAAAAAAACAGATAATAAATTTTTTATACTCACTCTAACAATATATTGGTAAATGATCACCAGGCTGACAGCCATAGACAGATTGGCAAGCAATGAAAGTAAGGACAGGCTCTTAAGGTCACGAATAAAGACCAGGAGGACCAGGAATGGCAGGAAACACAGCATGTATATTCTTAAATCTATATTCCTCTTCTCAGACGAACTGCCAGTGGCACTAACATTCATGGGAGCAATCTTAGTTTCCAAGAATCCTTCATGGACCTTTATTAAAAAAAAAAAAAAAAAAGAAAACCACACATTAAAAAACCACCAAAACCCCCACAAAAAACCCCAAACCAACCAAATTAAAAAAAAAAAATCGTATTAAACAGTGGTAGTAGTGAGAATGTAGTCACACTGCTGCTTTCCTATCGGGAAATTTGTCTCTCTGTTTCACAGGGTGAACGACAGGAATTTTGAGATTCCTGGACTTGTACTCTAGGTGCAGAGGGGAAGACAAGGAACTTCTAGCAAGCATTTCATCCTTAAGGCAAATGATGAAATCAGGACTTCAAAGCATCATTATCCAACCACAGACTAAAGAGGAAATCCACATGCACAGTTTTGACCGGATTCCTTTCAGAAAGGGAGAGTTTGGTAAACTGAAAGCAAGAAGACAAACCTGGGCCTTAATCTTAAGAGTTTGAATCTTCCTAAGGAGAGTAAGGGGGTTAGATGACAAACTGCTCGTGCACCCAAGTTCAGTGCCTTATAATCTTATGCCTTCCCCACACACATGATAGGAGCATACATACAAAATGTTAGAATATGAACGTGCCCGCCTTTCATTTATTTCAAACTAATTTTTTTCACTCTTTTTTATTTATGAACATTCAGCTTTAAAAACCATAAGCCTCGGGAAAGCTGAGAGTCCTGTACTCATCATATTGATATAAATTAACAGTAGCACACAATGTGAAAGTGTAGTAGGTCTTCTTGTACTTGGTTCACAGGCATGGTCCCAAGACTGATTAATTTAGGGGCATTCTTTCAGTATGGTTTGTTCTTTAAAATATCAGCTATTGTCTGTGACAGTGAAATAATAAGATCATAGATCCTGCTTCAAAAACCCAAACACATCAAGCTGGTAAATGAAAGGGGCAAGTATTACCATCAAAATGTTAAGTTTTTATTTAGCCACAGCATGCCTAAGCAAACATCACAACTACCAATACTCAATTACATCTTTTTATAGGTCAGAGTAATTCAGGGCTATTAATTTTTTATTTTGAGGAAGAGGGTGAAATGGAGAAATGAGGACTGGCTGGTGATATGGCAGGTAATCAAGGTATTGTGGGCGCTATGAGGCTATCATGAGGCATAAGGAGTTAGTTGCTAATGGAAAACTGAGTGTATGTAAACCAAGTCATTCATTCAAACTGGCAAGTTCACCAAAACTCAGACTTTACAAGTCTAGCAGAAAAAAAAATTTGCACAATTCACCTTAATTCCATTATTTCAAACAATCCAAAAACTCAGGAAGACAGAATGAACTTAAGATAATTTTCTCTGTAACAAAAAGCATCATACACTTTTTTCCCCATTATGAAATAGGGAAAGATAAAAGATACAACTCTGCAACCACATGTTTTCCAGACATCTCACTTTAAATGAAAACAGACACTGGACATTATGGAAACAATGATGGTTTCCACCATGCAAGGATCTTAAGTGGCCCTTGCATGATATTTAACATGTGTTAGTTTTCATTAAGATAACATTTTTAGAAAGCTACAAAGAAGTGCTAATTACATTTAGAATTGAATTCACGCAGCAACAATAACTCTACTTTGCCAAGCAATAAGTCAAACACTTAACCAAATTACTTCCCTAATGCCACATAAGTAAAGTTCTCTGTAGAAGCTTACAGCTTTCCCACCATACTTAAAACAGAAACACAGAACAAGCACTTCAAGCCTTTTACTTTAACAAGTCTCGTGTGTTTACTTGCTTGCATGCATTTGCAGATAGCCAGAGCTGCTCTGCACACACCAACATGTGAAAGAGTTTTCTAAGAATCACAGTGTGATTTGAGCACGTAAGCCCAATTGAAAACCTCCTCTACAATAAATATTTAACCCAGCATGCCTTCAACTTATACAAATACCTGTAGCATGATAAGCTATCAGAAAAAAAAAAATTCCTTAAAAAAAAAAACAAATCAAACAAAAAAATACCAGGCAAGATACAGTTCAGGCTCTAAAATACATCTTTAAAATACCACAGTATAAACCAGCTTCTACTCAAATAATTCCAATCACTCAAACACTTCAATTTTTTCTTAAGACAGAGGCACCCCCTTAGTGTACACAAACCCTAATAAAAAGTGCCTGAAGTATGAAATTTTTCCTTTTTTTCTATTAGCATCACAAATTCCAATTAGATGTTCAACTGGAGTTTACTGGCTAATACAAAATATGGAAAATGGAATGTACAATATTAAATTCTATTCAAGTTTCTACTTGAGTTTCTGCTCTACTGTGATCAGCTACCCTGATGAAGGGGGTAATCACATCTCCATATTGTGTTAGGTAAGTGTGGTCATACACGTGATAGTTTTAGCCTAGGCCTTCCCGGTAACCAGCTCGTAACCAAGGAAGTGGCCATGTTCCCAGTATTCTATACGATTTTTATGTAAACCAGGATATAAATAAGATGGAGATTAGAGAGTTCTCTCTCTTCTCTTCCGCTGAGGTTCAGGAGCAGCGGGTCCTTGCGTTGGTCTCGCTTGTCTAGAGGCTGAGACCTCCAGGGACCGCTGGTCTGCCACGCAGGGGTTTGGAGAGTGCTGGCCGTGCCTGCTGATCTTGCTTTTCTAAGGGACGTGGTGAGATTTCATTTTGCTAATTCTTTATTTTGCTAGTTCTTGAGTTTGATTGTGCATATCTATTCTGGTTTTGTCCCATTTTGCCCCTTTTTCCCCTTTCCCTTTCCCTTTGGGGGTGTTTGGATTCCCTTCAATGTGTACATAATATTTTAATTGTATATAACTGTAATATATACCAGCAATTCTTGTTTTCATACAAGCCAGAATGCTGTTTGTTTGCTTTGCTGTCAAGCCACACTTCTGGCTCAAGATCATGAACACTACCTTCTGAGTCTGACCACACAACCAGTGCTTCTCCCCCCCCAGCCAGTTGTCTGTCTGCCCACTCATCCATCCAGACCATAACAACCTTATTTAGATACAAATTTATTGTCAGAGACAGCATGAAAAATCTGGCTATAAAGGTTTATAAAATAGCATCTAGTGATTTCTCATTGTGTGCAAATTCAGACTTTTTTTCTTACAGAAGGCAATCAAGCTGGTCAGTCCCTTGGTAAATCCATGCTGACAGGTTCCAGTCACTTTATTCTCCCTCACGTGCACAGAAACGTATGCCAAGAAGACTCAGTTCCTGATTTTCAAAAGGATTGAAGAGGTTGATTGGCTTGTAATTCTCCGAATTATTCTTTTGGCTTTTAATGAAGATAAACTCAACCTTTGCCTCTCCATGGTTCTCAGGAACCTCCCCAGTCTGTAAGGTCCTTCAAAGACTTCAGGTTTCTCCCAGCACTCTCAGATATGTCCCAGTTTCCCTCTTTTCTTTTTGTCTTCAGAGGACAGCAGCGACACTGCTTTAACCAGATTTTGACAGTATAAAGCAGGGTAATTTCTTATTCTCTTCCCATCTTTGTTCTGTGTGGTTACAGCTGTCAATGTATAAATGTATTTTGTAACTCAAATGGAACAAACCTTATTTATTTGTGATAGCCTTCACCCTAATGAGATCGGAGCAATCCCTGAGGATTACTCTGCTGTAAGCCTTTAGAAATATATTTAAAAACAAAGAAAAGCAGAGCCCTACCTAAAACAGCCCTGTTTACCAATGTCTATCCTTATGGATTGGGATAGAGAAAAGAACACATGAAATGCTTAGCTAAGTTCCACTTACTCCCTAGTAACTGCTGGAAGTGCACACACTTATCCCACACCGAGTATCTTAGCGATCATCTTGCCATTGGATGAAGAGGTTACTGTGAACTGAAACACTGCTAAAAACAGCAGTATTGGCTTGGGTAAGCAGGAGGTTCCTGAAATTTACTCTGCACTTGCATATATCAAAATGTGAAGCTCAGGATTTCAAAATCAATATTTCAATTTGCTTGCCAAAAAAAAAGAAACTTTTTAAAGTTTCAACTGTTGACTGTCAAACTGTTTTAATTATGTCCATTATACACAGGTGAATTTTATGAATACACACACACACATGTATATACTGTGTAACTCATATTATGGGCACAGTTATACTAATACAAATGCACAGGAGGACAGTTTATTCCCTTTTGTGGACGTACATACCTTTAAACTAACTTTGTATCAATAGAGCAGCTTTAACAGCATCAGTCAGAGCAGTACCACTTACAGGTTTAGACAAGGCCACAGGAAATACCCCTCAAAGGTGGATTTTGAGACATGATAGATCTTGCACTCAGCCTCAGAAGAGGCACACCAGATAAGACCTAGCAAGGTTTAATCTTGTGGGAGAGCTAAAAAAAAAACTGGCAAGAGTTACTGAGAGGTAGAACAAACTTGAGCAGGAAAGTAAATGTAAAACTTATAGAAAGTAAAGATCACTATCTCCCTCTCAGAGTGGAGCAATAGGCTGTGGGAGAGTTGACAGTAGAGAGCTGCAAAAGAACTCTCTCATGAAGATGAGATTTGTTCAGGTGTGGGCTAACATCACCATCACTTTGAAAGTGTTTTCCTAGATTTTGCTTTTAAAAATTAGTAAGATAACACTTAAAAGTGTTCCAAAAGCAACAAAATACACAGCAGGAGGAATTTTTTGGTTTTAAACTTTCTCATATGCTGTTTAGCTCAGTGCAAGTTTACTGCTGATTGTGTTAGGATGGACTATGACTCACTTTCTATCTAACCTCATCTCCTAAATATTAGAATTAATATAACCTCAGATTCCTGTTCTGGACAACAATCACTTTCAATCTCCCACTGCTCTTTGCTAGTACATCACTGCATATGGCAGTCATGCTGAGCCATGAACAGCAGACACTGCCTCTGTCTCTGCCCTAAACAAAGCAACACGATCTGAAGTGTCAAACATTTCTCCAAACTACATGAGGAAATACCATTATGGTTTTAGAAAGGAAGTACACAGCCACTGAAGTCACTTGAATAACTGAAGTAACTCAGGCATTAAATTACATGCTGGTGTGATGTCCAAAACAGTTCTCTTCACCCGATATCTCATTTACATAGCCCAATCACAGCATGCAGCAAGTCCAGCTGTACCCAGGAAGATCAAACACTTGTGCAAATCTGGTTATCAGGTTCCTTTTCTGCTCAGAAAACAACTAATGCATAGCTAGTGTTTGCAAAAAAATCAGTTCAATCCATGAACACACTTCTTACCAGAACTATTTCAGAAGCAAGAAATAATTCCATTACCTTAGTCTCTTCAACCAAGACCACTGTTTCCTGACCTGTATCCCAAAACCTGCTCTTTCTGTCATACAAATTATAATGCAGAAGTATTGGTCAAGGAGTGCCATTTGTAACATTTTTACCGTGTTCTCCCTTTATCTCAGTTCTCGCCTTCTTGTCCCCCCAACCCCTTCTGTCGGTTCACTTTTCCCATCCTCCCACTACCCCAAATCGTTACAGATTGAAGGCTGTAGGAATTTGTGTCCTTTGGTGCCCTCTACGGGACAGATTTCTGCAATCGAAAGTTGCCAGGAAGAAACCCGACTTCTCTAAATTAAGTACATTTGGAAGTGGAACTTCTGAATTGCTAATGACTTTAATCCATTCATAGTGTCCATGTTATGGATCTCTGCAGCTACTGCTTCGGCTGCACATGTTGTTCTGTAAGAGCTTTCAACTCTTCCTCAGTAAAACAGCAACAAGTTTCCTGAAAAAGGTTTCAGGGGGTTTTTTCCAAATCTACAAAACCCAAGGTTAGCAAGTGTTCAGTCTCATCTTCTGCTTAAGGTCACAACACATATGCGACAACTGTTTAATAAGACACATATTTTGATAGGAAAGGCTTAATTTGAACTTACACTGCAAAAAATGCAATAAAAATCTCACTTCAGAAGGCCAGGAAAAGGACATCAGAGAGGATTTTTAGGTATTGAGATAGATTCTGACAGTAGAACTGTAGTTTAAAAGGCTGGATTTTTTTTTTCTCCAAAGACACAAATTACAGAGTATTCAAGCTTCCAAACAGACAAATTCACCTCATCTCAACAGAATCTTCATCCATAGAACTTGGAACACTTTTTAAACACAATATAAATACCTATGTCCAAGGGAATGAACAAAAGCCATACTATCTTCTATGTACTAACTGTTTATTCCAGGTAGTTGTACAGAGTGATAAGATTCACCCTCAGCCTCCTTTTCTCCAGACTAAACACCTCCATCTCCCTCAGTTGCACCTCATCAGACTTGTGCTCCAGACCCTTCACCAGCTCCATAGCCCTTCTCTAGATAAGCTCCAGCACCTCAATGTCTTTCCTGAAGTGAGAGACCCAGCACTCAAGATGCGTCCTCACCAGTGCTTGTACAGACACAGGCCCAGATTCATCCTCATTAGTTTTATGTCAAGTGACTAACCATAATCTCATGAGCAGGAAACATAGCAGAGTATATTGGTAGAGTCCTGGCATCTTAAAAAGCATGTGGAGGAGAGAGCATCATCACAAGCTCAGTGTGCCTGTGTTTGAGCATCCAACCTATACTGTCTGACCTTCCTTCCTTCCCTGGACCAGCTGCTCAGACACGCAAACTTCTGCCTGCAACTGCTGATGTGCAAAGGGGAATGACCAACACACACAAGGGACCCTATCTACAGAAGAAACTTCACCTATGAGAAAGAGCTTAGAAGGACTGGAAAACAAGAGACAAAACACGTGAATGAAAGCAGCAGCAGCTGTCAAGAAAGTGATAGGCATGGTTTTGTTTCCTTTTGTCAGTGATAGATAGCTGAGGGGAAGAAAAGTGATAGCTGGGTTCTTCTGAAAGGTTTGGGATTGCTGGGGAAGTGTGTAGGTTATTTGTAGTTGTGGTGACTCGTTTTCAATTTTTAGTTGATTTAACCAACTTCAGGGATAAAACTTGAAAAAAACTACGTGACCAACTGCAAAGCATTCACAGAAAAGCAAGAATAGTTACTAGATTCAATGATTCTCCCCTCTGTTAGATATTAGAGGGGAGACAGGGTAATAATATGCAAAGATATAAACAGCATCCACAAATCGAAAAGAATAAATTACTTTGAGCTAGAACATGAAATAAAGGACTTGCAGCATTGATAAGAAATTTTAAGCTTCTACAAAGAAGCAGCTGTCTAACAGATAAGAAAGCATTGGAACTGACTACTGAGGAGGCAGCAGAAATTTCAATGTCAGGCGTTTTCAGGAACAAAAATCAGGATCAGTTTAGATACAGTGCATTCTGTGAAGGGAAGTGACTAAACAAGAACAAAAGAAATATTCCAGTGACATAAAAAGGGTAAAATATGCCCAGGAAGCTGGGGGGAAAAGAGTGTCAGCAGAAGGCCTAGGGAAAAAAAAAATGAGGGACAACCAGCTCCTAGCCCAGTTCTATCCTTATTTTCTATCATGTCCGCAATTAAGTTTAAAATTCAACAAGCAAGTCAGAAGGCAATAAACACTTTCACAAGATCTGGATTCCGTTCACCTTGCACATTGCTCCTATTTACCTAAAGCTTTATAGGGACAGGAAATAAAAGCAAGGAAAAATTAATCTAAACCCATAACTGCTTCCATATGGCAACATTACTCACTTGTTTCACATTTTCTGCCAAGAACACAACATAAACGCCACAAAATCCCAGCTGTGTTATCACTAAGAAAAAGTCCACAATACACCTGAGGAAGAAAAAACAAACATACATTATACTTGAGATCCAAAGAATTAACCCATTGCTACCTAATATGCAATTATTGCTCCTTTTTACAGCAATCAAATGCCACAATAATATCACAAGTACTGCAATATATGCTCCTTTTATGGCAAAACAGGGTGGGTTTTGTATGTGTGTGGTTTTTAAGGTAGCAATAAGTAGGCATCACAGTTTCTCAAAAAAAAAAAAAAACGTGGTACAAATGTTAACAACAGACATACATATTTGATTCACCATTTAGCCCCCAACACAGTAGTTTTCCACCAGGTCCAGAGATTAAATGTCTCATATGCAATCTAAGACATAAAAGTTGTATCAACTCAGGATAAAACTTTCACATCTTACCAGGCAGGTCTATGTCAGTGTATCCAAATGCACATTCAGACATTGTAATATTACTGAAAAAATACTAAACTAGGGTTCAGATTGTTTTGGAAAAAAAGCAATACACAATGGTGGTCTGAAGACATTCTGTAATGAAGCTCTGCTAGAGTCAAGCATACAGCAGAGATCTGCCCCAGAAAACAAATTTGCTGCAGTTTCTTTGGAGATCCAATTGCCATTTGTGGCTTGTAAGTCTTAGGTGCAATAGAGAATTGTCATTATATATCAGCACAAAACAATTTTCCCTCTAATTGAGCTCTACTTCATTCTTAGGAAGTCATCACAAAATATCTTAAAAGAACTAGCTCAACTTTTTCTTACTTGAAACAAAGTAATAGCCAAAACCCCTGATGCAAGATGCTGCATCCTTGAAAATAACAGGAACAAAACCAATTCTTCCACAAGTGAGGTAAAAACCACTTTAAATTATTGTTGAGCAACACGTCTCTTCCACTATTCACAATTTCACTACTGTGCAGTCATACCACAAACTCCACAAACAGTTCTACCGCAACAAATGGCAAATAAAAATATAACGGTCTTTTTTAAAAGAGGGATACAGTATTTAACAGAGAAAACAAGCTATTAATATCTTCATGTCATTATTGCAAAAGTAGTACATATTTTATCAATTATTTCTATATTATATTTAAACAGGAAGCAAAGCAATTATTTGCTTCCTTTCTGAATAAATGCATTAATGTAATTAACATCTACAGTGTCAATCTGCAAAAAGAGTAAACTGATCAGAGAATGCTGGTAAAAGAGAATGAAAACTTAAACTACTTCACTATATTAGACAATACAGAATGCATTTCTGGTTATAACACATCTCTTCCTATATTACTAAACAGAATTCTTTTTCCTCACAGCTCTTGTAGACCTGAAAATTGAAATGCCTAAAAGAGATAGACATCCTCCCATGTCACCACTACTAGCTGGCAGCAGGAAATAACAAATGACACTGCATGAAAGCATTCTTAAGGAAGGCAACATCTTAGTAAAAGGAAATTATCCTATCATTCCAAATGTAACCATTAATTTTTAATAATGAATTTATTCAATTAAATTCTAATTCAAACTTACCTGCCCCAAGAAGCTCGTTTCTGAAGAGCAGCAAGGGGCCCCAATTCCATGGCATAACTCACTGTATCACTGTACCCCAGTGAGGACTTTTTCATCCTGAAATCAAAAAACAAAGAAAGATTGGAGTTACTAAAAACTGCGCCCTACCTTGAAAATGCTGTTGGTTTCCCATAACAAGTTATCACCTGTGGCAACATTCTGCTGCTGCTGGATTACAGAGGTATGGCTCGGGCTTCTTTACCCCAGGAAGGGCTATTATTTGGCACTTAACAAGCACGTTAAACAGAATGTTGCTTCTCCAAGTTCAACAGTACTAAATAAGTTCCTTACAGAATAAGGTTTTTTTATAAATTAATCCAAAATCAGATACTTATATTATGAGCTTAAGAAATTGATCTCAAATCTAAAAGTCACAAAGAACTTTAACAGGTTTCAAAAACTCTTCCTGCACAAAGCAGTCACAGCTGATTCAATGATCTTATTTCAGTGATCATCTTCAATGATCATTCAGAACTACGGTGGAAGAAGTGAAGAATTCAGGAATGACAGGGTCCATTCACAGTACAATGTCATATTAATCTGGTAAGAGATTTTCCAGCTAGGGGAGCATGAATAGTTTTGCAATTCTATTCAGTTTAAAACTTTTACTGCACTTTTCAAACATGAGACCCTCTCACTGCTTCCCTTTAACACCTCACAGTAAGATAAAAATGTTTAATAAAAGTCACTACTAATCAAAATAGTCTGAATAGCTCTATCAATCTGAATAACTGCTTCCCCCCAGTATTGTACACCTCACTTGGAGGAGTATTTATTGTTTATCTGCTCACTAGCTCATTTTAACACATTCCTTCACCACTACAAATTCAAAGAATCAAGTTGTCACAATTCAAAGAGACAGAACTCACATATAACCATGGAAGACATTAACAGCATTTCTTAGTTTATCTTTCATTCCTATAAAGTACTTATAAAGTGGCTATTTATAAATTATACACTTTTCAAAGCTATGAAGATTCAGAAGCCATGAAGAAAGCTATGAATATAAAGAAGGATTAATGGACTGAAGATAAGCAATTAAAACTGCAATGAGAAAGATCCTATTATTTGCTAGCAGAGAACAGAGTACTGGGAAACACATTAAACCAATTTCATTTCGTGTATGACCAGAGAAAATTTTTTTTTTTCAATGAGTTGCACAAAGCACACCTATCATTTATAGGTACACACTACGAATTTGAGTGTTGTTTCCAACAAGTAGAAGATTCTAAACTGACAGAAGGAACTGCTACAGCATCAGGACATTCTGTAGGCCAAAAATCACAAACAGAAAAGAGGAATTAAGAAAAAAAAATACTGAAACTCAGCAACTGAACAAGTAGTTCCACATTTACCTCTGACATAGACAGTGGCTGCAACGTACCAAGATGTGCATACAGTGAACCGATATAACTCCTATGAACACAAGGCTGATTGGTCCAACCTGGTATGGAAAAAAAAAAAAGAAGGGAGGACACAGGAAATATACAGAATTTCTCATGAAAATATTCTGGGGAAAAATCTCTACATGAAAAAAATTCACATTGTAGCAAAAAGAATAATTTTGTGCAACTGCATTTTTTCCCTCTCCCAGAGTGGGGAGTTCTGGTGATGTTTCACGGCATCCCTTACTTTAAGTTCACTGCTTGAGAGATGGCAATAAGTACCAAACAGGCACAAACTCCTCTAACTGCTTCATTTGCCAAAAAGAGTTTGTCAAGAGAGAAGAGTGCATATAGTGTCCAATTCAAAACAGTGGTTTGATCTGCTTTAAACTGGCAATGACAGCAAAAGTTACAAACTATAGTTAATTATCAAATTAAATAATTTGTTTCAGAGTGGCAGTTTGACCAGAAATTTTCACAGAAGGAATCTGCTTTTCACATGTAACTTTCACTCTTAAACGGAACATCCTGTACCATAGAATTACAGGATTATTTACTTGTAAGGTGAAAATTTCACTTGATTAAATTTACCCTACCCTAGGAAATGCATTGTTTATTACCTAGTATAAACAACTTGTGCTATAGCCTGTTTCTGCAGAAACACTAGATTGATTTAACAAGCTGATGATGCATCCTAGGACATACAATCTGCCTCTAGAGAAGCGTATACAAAGACAACCACATAGTAACAATTCCCACGAGACCATAGGAGTCTGAGTAAGTCCAAATATTTATTTTTTCTGACTAAGTTTGTTTTTCGACAGCAAAAAACTTCAGGATGAAGTAGTAACTTTTTTAAAAAAAATAAAAATCTTAATCTTCAGTACTAATTTCACCAGACTAAAGAGAAAAATCAACACAACTCTACTAAGATTGCAGTAACAAATAAAAAGTATAGGGATTTTAGTTTTTCAGGACCTGTATCTGTAAATCATTCTAGATATTTCTCCTAGTCTATGAAAAAATAATTGAATTCTTACCACAATGCCAGCATTTTTTATTGCAAGTGGAAGACCAAGAAGCCCAGTTCCAATGTTTCCCTTGAGGAGGTGAGTAAGTGTTTGTATAAACCTGAGGATAAAACATCACATTAGAAGTACACTGAGATGGGGCAGGGGGCAAAAGTAAAACCACATCCTCTGTCATTTAATAATAAAGTGATAAATTTTGAGCTTCAACCCCCAGTCTGTGGTGGTCTAGCTATTTTAAAGTATGTGCAGCACATTCAAAAAAATGTTCTTATTCATCTTTATATGTGAGCACCCTCAAATAGAACATACAAGTCTGATCTTCAGTTCTTTACTCCAGCTTGTGAAATGTTATTTTCTGTGCAATTCTATTATTCTTTTGCCTCAGAGACAAACTTACCAAGTTTTATCGCTATTTTATCACTATTTTAGAATCAATAACCTTCAAAACAATTACGAGCTGCAAATCACAAGTCTGACAGCCAAAGCTTTATACAAATTAAACAAGAAAATCAAAAACCAAACCTTTGCAAGCTTTTCTAATTAAATGTTCACAAACAGATTATCTCCAGAGTCTTCTCAAAATCTTGTTTAAACAGTGCTTGGATTTTGAGTAATCCAATCACTTTACACATAGGCACCTTGGAATATTTTATGGCTAGTACATTCCTAGCTTCCAGGGAACAGAGAACCTACTCAAAATGGGCTGCTTTTTGGCAGAACTATGGAAAGTCCTGATGTATAACCACAAAACCACAAAACTGTTCTGCAGGTACAAGAAAACCCCTACACAGTTCAGTAAACTGCTCATAAGAAATGAGACAGAGGCAACAAATTTAAACAAGCTGATACTTCAGAGTAATACATACGTAATGCCTTCTTCATTACCAAGCTGGTAATGTGTCTTAACTGGCAGGAAATTATTTTCATGCTCTTCTTCTGAGACGCCATCTGAGTCTTCTTCATCAATTAAAGGTTTCATTACTTCCATGCCTGTACAACAGAGTTAATACATTAGCATTAGAAACAAACTTAAGAGTTCAGACGTAAAACGTGACTCAAACTTTCCATGCCATGAGGTTTACATGTGTTCCTAACCATAAAGTTGATTTAAGCAGATACATACAGCAAGTCTGCATGGAATATTCTCTCTCTTTAAAGTGGTACACCATCTCATTATTATCATTATTATGGCCAAACATCACAGTTTTTCATTAAGAAAACCAATTTTTTCATGAAAATGTCAACGGTTTAGATCTTTTTGCAAGCTAATACAACAAAAAGCAAAGCAGAAAAGTCACCTGTTGTTACAAAAGACTGAGATTTATCTTACCCACTGTTAGCTACTGCAAAACTAGGCATTTAGTCTACGCTTACCAGGGGTGAGCAATGGCACACCCCAGAGTCATCCCATCCTAAAATGGATAGGTAAGACAAGTACTGCAGAAGATGTTTCCATTCAATGGAGAAAGAACCAAAATAAAGGAATCAGGCTCCATGCTTTGAAAGCTGCAATTTCATGAACCTTTTAAACTCACATAAATTTCCAGCTAAGTAACACCACCGAGCAACAGTAAGCAGTCAGCAGTGAACAAAATTGCCTTTCAGGCAAAACTAACAGCTTATGCCAGTTTAATGTTGAGCAAATTATAACCATTTTTGAATTACTACAGTTAAGTAAAGCAAATCCTGCCAAGAACAAAAACATCATTTACCCTATGCTTGCCTACCACAGTATCCATTCATAAACTACATTAAATAAGTCTCATCTTTCATAACTTCCACCAAAAAAAGAGGAATTCCTGTAATTTAAACATTACTGGATATTTCTCTGAAAAGCATTGTCAGGTGTTAGAAGGGGCTGTCCAAGAAAGGAGTGGAATCACCATCCCTGAAGATATTTAAAAGACACGTGGATGTGGTACTAAGGGATATGGTTTAGTAGTAACACAGTCGTGCTAGGGTAACAGATGGACTCCATGATCTCAGAGGTGTTTTCCAACCTTAATGAATTCTAAGTATGCAAGAGCACACTGAATTACCACATAGCTTACAGAACTCTGAAAACACTGAAGAATACCATGAAATTCATTAGCTGCATTAAAACATGCTTCACTATTCAGCAAGCAAAAATATTTCATAAATTGAATGAACACTAAATATCTTAACTATATTAAGCTTATTTATGATGTAAGAAAAACGTGGATCCTAACAGAATACCTGTGCAATCTGCAACACCTATGAGACTGCAGACACATTTAAAAGAAGGTACAGGCAACTGACATCTTTAAAGTACATAAAAGCATATGAACATGCCAAATACAAGTTTTATTTTGGGGAGTCATTATGGTCAATCTGATAAAAATTACCCCTGAATTAATTAAAACAAGATGCATGCACAAAACCAGACAGGAAATATAGAATGTACTGAAAAGTAGTCATTGTATTGGGTTTGTGTAGCAGGTTTTGGCTTCTGTGGGAAGTTGCTGGATGTCAATAGAGCCAATGCCAGCCAGTTCCAAGATGGACCTGCCATGGCCAAGACAAAGCCCAACAGTGACAGTGGCAGCACCTCTGGAATAACAATTAAGAAGGGGAAAACACCGCTGAGCAACAACAGCTGGAGAAAGGAGTGAGAATATGTGTGAGAAGCAACCCTGCAGATCCAGATCAGTGCAGAAGGAGGGGGAGGAGATGTTCCAGACACTGGAGCAGAGATTACCCTGCAGCCTGTGGTGCAGACCATGGTGACACAGCTGTGTTCATCTGTTACCCTGCAGCCCAGGGACATCAGTGGGGATGCAGAGATCCCCCTGCAGCCCCTGAAGGACCCCACAGTGGAGGGGGTGGACGCCCAAAGAAGGCTCTGACCTCAAGGGAAGCCTGTGCTGGAGCAAGCTCATGGTAGGACCTGTGGCTTTTTGGAAAGAGGAGCCCATGCTGGAGCAAGTTTGCTGGTAGAACTTGTGACCCCATGGGAGATCCACACTGGAGAGGTTTGTGGAAGACTGTCTCCCATGGGAAGGGACCCCCACTGGAGCAGGGGACAAGTGTGAGGAGTGTTCCCCCTAAGCAGAAAGGAGCAGGAGAGATAATGTGTGATGAACAGATCACAGCCCCCATTCCCCATCTCCCTGTACTGCTGGATGGAAGGAAGTAGAGAAACCATGAGTAAAGTTGAACCTGGGAAGAAGAGAGGGGTGGGGAAAAGGGTTTTTTTCTATTTATTCTTATTTTTCATTACCCTATCTGATTTGACTGATAAGAAATTTAATTAATTTCCCCAAGTCAAGTCTGTTTTGCCCATGAAGTAATCGGTGAGTGATCTATCCCTGTCCTTATCTCAACCCATAAGCCTTTTGTTATATTTTCTCTCCCCAGTCCAGCTGAGGAGTGATACAGTGGCTTTGCTGGACATCCAGCATCCAGCCAGGGCCAACTCACCACAGCCATTCAACAAATCATTACAGTTTTTATGAAATCTTAAAGATGTCTAACCCACCAGCAGGGCACTGAAGCCAATGCTAAGCAAGAAGAATTCCTGAAGAAAAACTGCAGAACAAGTATAAAAATCCTACAAAGCACAAGGCAGCTTATCCAAGTTGTTAAAATTAAAGGCAGAACTTAAACTCTCCTGAAAACACCAAAGGGTCATCTGAATTTCATGTCAGTAAAGTTGAAGGTCAGTAATGAAAGCACTTGACAGAGGCAAAGATGACCAGTCAAGAGAAAAAATCAGAGGTCAGAGACTCAACCAGTAAGTACACTGTAGAGCAAATTTATATTCAGTGATATTCTAATTATAGAAGTCAAGACAGACTTAAACATGTTTCACTACATGGCATATAGTCTATGAATTGATCAAAAGAAGGATCAGCAAAGTTCCTTCCCTCTGTTCCCACAGCATTGTGCTCAATAGTTCTTGAGGATGCCACGATCATCCTCTCTCAGCTCTGAGTCCCTGCTGGGCTCATTTGATGTTCACAAAGACCTGCACACTCTGGTTCTGAAGAAAAAGTTTTTCCCCTCAGGGGTCAAAGGGAGCTGGAAGTTTCACATAGTGGGCAATTGATTAGGCTCATTTTCATTCTTTAAAATATTGATTCTAAACTTAGAATCTGAAGTCTTTTCTAAAAGCTAAACTACAAGCATGCAAAGTCTGTGATGACATGAGATTCAACTACATATAAAAGAAATAATAATAAAAATAGTTTCCAGTTTTGTCTCCATCACATTTTGTAGGATGCTCTTTGTAATGCTAAACAATGACAGCACGCTGTCATTGGAACTAAGGTTCCTATTTAAGAATGTATTTAGAAGCATTTCCCTCATCTTTTAAATAGTAAGAATTTTTCTAAGACAAGCTTTTTTTTTTTTTCTGCAAAGTCATCTGCCCATGCTTAAAGCTGTCTAGTCATCTGAGGGTTATTGTCATCACTATCTCAGCTCTGATAATCACCTAACCTACTCTCAACTATTTGCCCATGTTCTCAGAAATTGCTTAAACTGGACCTCAGAATATCCGTTTCCAATTTGTACACTAAGGTTGGCAATTTGCTGATCCTGTTCTAATGTAATAACACATTTGAGAATAAATTCTATTAGAAGTTTTAAAACACAGGAAACAGCAATCAGCACCAACTCACATTGTGATAACTGTACTTACTACAGATTCCTCTGAAATACTGCATTATGTAAATAATGCTAACAATGCTATCTAGTAGCTATTCTAGCCATAAAAATACTTTTGAATTGCCTCTTCTCCTTATCATTCCTCCTTCATCCCATGACTGGTGTATAGTTTTGGCCTAAAATATGTGAATCCATTAAGAGTAAAGGTCCTTAGACATAATACGAGGTTTGGGTCATGTGACTTGCTAAGCTTGGATTTTCATTTGATGAGATCTCCACTGCTGGAAGGAATACTGTGGCTGTGTCCCACTGCACAGTCCATACTCACAGTGACATACAGGTTTGTGTTACATCCAAATTTAATGGATCCAAATTTGTAGTCCAGAGCATACCAAGCAAGAAAGCTTGAGCTCACAAAGTCAAAGAACAGGTGCTTTGAATACTTGATCCTTGCCTGAAATGAATTATTCTAGAAAGTCCACAGCCCCAAAGAATTGGTACAGAATACCCACATTTACTTTGATTTCTTTCTACAAAGGTCCAGTACGTGCAGTTTAAATCAGATCTCAAACTCCAGCTACAAGAACAGCATATACATGTCATACTTGCATCAAAGATGAAGTTGTCTGCCTGCTCTCACAAAGCACCTGGTGCAGAGCATACCTCAGCCAACCTTAGGTCCATGCTCCTCCAAGCTGTCCTGATGGCATCCAAACACACTATGAATGATCCAATCCAGTGCTCAGCCACTGAAAATTCTGCATTATCATTACTCAGTTCAACTAAGAATGAGGAAATTCACTTGTACACACCCTTTTGTTTTTACTTAGCTGAAGAACCAGCCAATTTTCAGCGCTGTCTTTCAATCAGCTGATATGAATTTCTTTTCTCCTTGTTCCACCACAAAAATCTTTTCAGATCAAATGCTGTCTTCTGATTGGCTTTAACAGTTGTTAAAATATCTGTTATTGTTTCTGCTTTCTTCTTTGAACACCCATGCGAGCAGGGTGCCAAAAAGCTCTGTAAGTACTGCTACTATCAAGCAAGGCAACAAAGAGTGAATTTCAACTTCTCCCAGAGTTACCTCTGCAGTGTTTAAATTGATTCCTTAAACCACAGGAGAGATAAATTTACTTACTTATTACAGCTACACCTCACACTATAATTGTGCATAAATGTCAACACTGTATCCTCAAAGACCTCTGACGCATTTCAGTCACTAATCAGCCACCAGTTACACAGTGAGATTAAATCTATAGTGTTTAAATTGTTACGAGCAGTATTTCCAGATTTGAATCTTCAAGTACTTTTCTACCCCCTAGAATCTGCCAGCAGAACTTTACCTAATTTTTCTATACTGCTCAAGCAATTAACACTTCCAAATTTAACTGAACAATGCAGAACCACAAGTGATAAAACTGATCATCATTTTCATTTTATAGAAAAACAGTGACAAAAGGATGAAAGTTTGCCAGGGCTGCATAAGAAGTTAAGGGTTGAGGAGATATTAAAAACAAAGCCAAGTACAATCTTCTATGGTTCCTCTGGAGAAGATCATGCCCCAGCCAAAGTCATATCTAAAACCCCTTTTACAAATCCAATTTAACCATATGATCTGGTTTTTGTTACCTTAGTTGTTCTTCCCTTCAGGTTTTTGAAGTCAGTGTCAGCAAACAATAAACTGGATTTGATACACAAGCACAAAAAGATTCGGGGGGGTAGAATATAGCCCACCATTGCTTACATCAGCTGGTTTTACTCATGTACAGGAGAAGGAACACACAGACCTTGGTGGAGCAACACTTCACATGTATATTGAGTGCTCAGCAAAAAGCAGTAGGCAAAGGACGTCTCATAGAGACTTCACTGCTCGGTCAGCTTCTACACAAGAACATGCCCACAGGGCCAGAAACACTGCACAAGATTCACAGTCGTGTGAAATCTGTTTAATAAATAGAGGGTAACCCAGGGCCTCCATAACTGGGATAAAGATTCAAGTTAACAAGCAGCTGGTTTGACTGCTGAATAAAAATCAGAACCATGTCACCTTTGCACTAGCCTAAAACATGGTTTTATGCTAATATTTTCCCACAGGCTATAGAAAGCCATATTCATGATCCAGAAGGCATACTCAGAGCTTGTGTCACCAACAAAGGTCAGCTGCTCTTACGGGACAAGGTTAGCGACTGAGTCTGTGAATAGCAAACACAGTCAAGGAGACTTCAGTGTAACACAGAAAACACGCTTATATCCTGCAGCAACCTCGTCTGTGACAACCAGAGAGGCTCAGTGTTCCCAGCAACTGCTGCAGTTCACAGATGATCCATTTATTGTCTCAACGCCGTGGAGAAGCTTTTTAATTGAGCATTCAGAACCTGGGCTCTCAAGATAAATTTAGTTACAAAAAAACCACTGCCCCTAGTAATTTTCAGAGCAACATCCAGTTACTATCTCAAGCACAGAAAGGAGTACCTGTTTCTCCACTGCCCAAGCTTTAGCCTACAAATAACCTTCCCAGCGTTTCTCCAGAAGATATATAAATGTATAGTCCAGCACTATCCATGAAGGACACATGATCTTCCACATTACTCAGTCACATGCTTCCACAACCTTCAAAGATATTATGGAGCAACGCAAAGTGACTGTGGATGGTGGTGCCAGGGCTACATGGGTCCAGAGGCATAAACGTGTAAATTTCCCTACTTAAAGGAGGAAATAATAGATAACCCCAATACACCATAGACAAGCCAGCTCCCTTTTTATCTTCCACTACAGCAACTCTTATTGAATATGAGACATAAAAATAATCACAAACCCCTCAAACTAAAGCATATTTTATAGTTTGAAAATGAAAAAGAAAAACTCATCTAGTTTAAAAATTCCTGTTAAATACTAATAATTATATTTTCCGGAATAGTAAAAGTTAGCATTAGCTTTTGTTGTGTTTGCTTGTCAAGAACTTAATGCTTCATGCTGTAATTTAAATCCCTCTTTATTTTTCTTTGGAAAATATATCTTGTGTCATTTATTTCTCTCCATTACATACTGTAACTTAATAAAGTAGATTTATACAGCCTCATGGTAGAATTTATTAATCATGAGAATCATTATTTCTAAGCAAATGTTGAAACTCAGTAATGCCCTTCAATAAGCAGGAAGAACTGTTTGCTTTTGCATCATAACTGTCAAATCCAGGAGGCTCATAAAATGGGACACCTGAGTTAATAAACCAAGTGTACACAAGCACAGGTCTCTATAGTTATTACACACTTTAACCCCAACCCACAATGTATCATTTATTTGGAAAGACGCTAGTCTTAAATAATCCACTATCCTGTCTAGACCAAGCCACACATTTCTTCGATTAACACACACTCAAGTGAAGGTACACTGGGATGACTTTTGCTTTATTAAATATTCAATAGTACAAAACCTTGTAAAAATCTTCAGAATTCTTAGCAGGAGTTGATCTGCATTTTTAAACAGTTAATCTCATAAAAAAATTCTGCTTCTAAGGGGAAGCAACAGGGGAAGAGGTTACAGGCAGAAACTGATGCACACGAAGTTCCACCTGAACATAAGGAAGAACTTCTTCACCGTGCGGGTGGCCAAGCACTGGAGCACGTTGCCCAGAGAGCTTGCTGAGTCTCCTTACTGAAGATATTTCATAATATTTCACCTGGACGCAATCCTGTTTCATGTGCTCTCGCATGACCCTACCTGAGCAGGCAGGTTGGACCCCAAGACCTACTGTGGTCCTTTCCAACCTCACCTATTCTGCAATTCTGTGGACACAGCTTTGAGATTTTCAGCCAGCCCAGTCCAGCCCCAGCTACACTTTAAAGCTACACCTGCTACGTCCATCTCGGATATCTGCGGACAGAAAAACTAAGAGATGAACATCGAAGTACCCTCCCACACCCAGATTTAAAGCAACCCCGCAATCCTTCATCGCAGATGGAAGAGAACGTGTTTTCATGTACTTCTATGGAGGCCGTTACTTCCCAAAGAAACCGAGCGCCAGCCAGGTGCGACTGACGCCCTCCGGGAGCGACCCCTGCAGACCCCCAGCTCCGCTGCCCTCAGCCCTCCCGGCCTCAGGTGCCGCCGCTCCGGCTCCGGGGGCTCAGCCGTCACCACCGCCCCGCCAGCCCCGGTGCCGCGGGGAAGCAGCAGCACAGCCCGCACCCCTCCCCCAGGTGGGATGGTTCATCCCGCCCGCCTCGGTGCGCCGACTGCCGCAGCGCATCCCCCGTGGGCCGAACCATCCCGCCTGCAGCAGAGAGGGGTGGGAGCCGGTCGGCCACTCTCGGCGCTCACGCCCCCTCCCTCCCGCCCCGCAGCCAGCCGCCATCCCGCCGTCCCTCGGCCGCTCCCGCCGCCGCCGCCGGGCCGCACGGCTCGGCTCGCCTCACCCAGCTCGTCCCTGCCCGCGCCGGCCATCGCCCCGCCGGGGTACGGTTGCCCTTCCGCCGATGTGGAGCCGGCCGGCGCGACGCATGCGCCCCGCGGAAGCGAACCACGGAGAGCTGCGGGCAGGCGGGGCCTGCCGGGGGTGGCGGGGCCGGTTCCGGGAGGGGCTGGTTACCAGCGGGGGTTGTGTCCGCTCTCGGTGCCCTGGGCCGGCACTGGAGCCGCGGCTCGGTGCCCGCTTCAGCACGTGCCTATAGAAATACACAGCATCTCAGTTTGTAAGGGACGCATAAGGATCATCAAGTGCAACTCCCTGCTCCTTGCAGGACTACCAAGAAGTAACCCCTATGACTTAAGAACGCTGTCCAGACACTCCTTGAACTTTGATATCGTTAGCATCCTTAGTGTTGCTCCTTGGCTCTGCTGCGGTTCCAGGTGTGATGGCCCCATAAAACGCTGCCCGCATCTGCCGCCCTTGGCAGGGCTTGTGGGGAGCGGCTTCGGAGAGGGCACGGCAAGCACAGAGCCATAATTAACCAGCAGAGACTGAAATCAGGGGTGGGAACAAAGAGTGCAGCAGAGCTCGACAGCTCAGCTTGCCTGTGATTTGCAGTTTGACCTCCTGAAAGTCAATCACCTTCAGTAGTTGAAATTATTTTCCCAATGTGGAACAAGAAATGGCTCATAGAGTCGTAGAATGCTAAGGGGTTGAAACAGACCTTAAAGATAATCCGGTTCCAACCCCACTGCCATGTGCAGGGACACCTCCCGCTAGACCAGGTTGCTCGAGGCCTTATCCAACCTGCCCTTAAACAGGGCACACAAAACCTCCCTGAGCAATGTGTTCCAGTGCCTCCTCACCTTCACAGCAAAGAATTTCTTCTTTTAATTCTAACCTTTTAATTTGTACCCATTACTCCTTGGCCTGTCACCACAGTTCCTGATGAAGAGTCCCTCTCCAGCCTCCCTGTAGGCCCCTTTCAGATACTGGAAGGTTGCTATGAGGTCTCCATGCCACCTCCTCTTCTCCAGGATGAACAGCCTCAGCTGTCTCAGACTGTCTTTGTAGGGGTGGTTTGTGTCTCCAGACACAAATGGATATTTGTGAGAATCGTAGTTAATGATGGATAATATAAAGTGTTATCTCTAACTAATTGTTTCATATCAAATTACTCACTCTCTGAAACTCATGTTCCACTTTTTGTGGATTCCACAGGAATGCAGCATCTCCTCCGCACACTCTTGTAGACAAGAATATTTCTTAACAGTTTCACCAATAAGCAAAATAAACATCAAGGAAATGCAGATAGTGAAGCACTTCAAAGCACTATGGATTTAGAAATCCTCTGCTCATAAGTAAATGTTTTTATCCATAATAAAAGAAAGCAGTATTTCTTGTAATTCCTT
This sequence comes from Empidonax traillii, assembly GCF_003031625.1. Classification (NCBI taxonomy): domain Eukaryota; kingdom Metazoa; phylum Chordata; class Aves; order Passeriformes; family Tyrannidae; genus Empidonax; species Empidonax traillii. The sequence continues at coordinate 180,360 of NW_020955653.1, forward strand.
AATTTTTTTTTAATCTTTGGAAATCAAATATATCAAGATGCTAAAATAGATTTCAATCATAGTCTGTAATAAATGCTACAGTCAGAGCTCCAGGTCACTGCAGTGATACTCAGAATTCTTACTCTCTGAGTAAGAATTAATATCTTTCCTCCGATATTAAACACTTTAGATTTGTAAAACAAAAGCTTGTACAATTCCATACACTTATTTCACGGTTTAAAGACCCTACTGCAGAGCTGTTGGAAGGGGGAATGATGTCCTATCTTAATGAAAGACACAGTGCTCTGAAGGATTTTCAACTGAAGATGTACTGTCTAGCCTACAAGGATCACCTTTTGATAGAACCTTCTCCTAGCAGGCTTAGTCTATTATGACTTCCAAATATTTGGAGGCTGAACTTGCACTAACCTGACACCCACCCTTTAACCTGTCTTTCATGCTAGTTCCTCCTAGAATAATGTATCAGTATTTCTCCATCAAAGCTATCAATATTCTGCCCATATCTGTGACTGATTTGACTTAAGTAATAAACTTTCCCACTGTTGGTTTCTTAAAACAGAGGGTTTTTTTGGTGTTTTTTTGTTTTTGTTTTTTTTTTTTTGCAATGAGAATGTATGATAAAATAATTTGGATATTTTTTCTACACAGGAGAAATGCAAGAATCGTTGAAACTTTTCAGAAACTTCGGTCATCTTCAAACAAACATCATTAATTAGTTTATCTACAAGGAAGAAATTCCAATGGGGAAAACATTTGTTTTCAATTGTCAAATTCAAGTTTATTCGGGATACAATACTCCTCCAGACTTTCATTTAAAAAATGAGCCACGTGAGTGAGCTATTATGTGGTTTCCTCAAATTTATTTTGGAAAAAGCTTCTCAATAGGCAGTCTTTTAGTGCAGGTTATTGATTTAAGGAACTTACTCACTAATTACAATGCTTGTGTCAGGCCTTTATGCAGTGTGTATGTATTTTCTTTGCATTCATGCATATTCTGTATTCTGCATTGTTTCTAGCAATGCCAGACTCTGTTCAGGAAAATGTATAAGATTGCTAGTGTATATTCAAAATTTGTATTCAAAATTTTGTATTCAGTTAAGATTGTTCATTCCTTCTACCTTGTCATTGCATCTTAGGACTTGGCTCCCAGTAAATCCCACATAGACACTGAAGAGACATTAAGGACTTGATACATCTTTGTTTCACATCCGATTCAAAGGGAAGCTATTTGTTTCTACTCTTTGCCATTATTAGCATCAAAATTCCTTCCTCCAGAAGAAGGGGTTTTATGTGTTTAGATATATTTTTCTAACACACTCCAAAAATTATATCTAGTATGTGAGTAACCAGTGGTGATCAAGTATTATTCAAAAAACATCGGAGATTCTATAATGTGATAGAGATTAATGATTCTGTAATATGCATTTTTTTTCTTCTTTGGTAAGAATAGAAGGTTTTGCTTTACTGAAAACATCTGGTTAAATTCTAGACATCCATCCATCAATGCAAAATCACTTCATGATGTGAATGTTGCAGACACCAAATGCCTGTTTGCCGTAGGCTTCGTATTCTGAATAGCATATACAGCTTGCCTCTTAGAAATCATGGATTCAACTCATGTTCTTTCTTTTGATTCAGAACAAGGCCAGATGAAGTACAGTACACAGCTTCTTCCATTTTTAATCTTTTTAATTAAAAGCTAACCCTGAAATCTTTAAGGGCCATTTTTGTGAATTTTTTTTTGTCTACCTAAACCCTCCTTATTAGAATAGACGCTCTGCTAGATCTACTTCCTCACTTTTTTAAAGGGAAAAAACCAGGAACACACTAAATTTGCAGAATTACTGTTTCAATATACAATCCCTCCACACAAATGACAGCTAGCTTTAGTTTGGGAGCTGCTCATTTCTTTCTTTTTTTTTTTTTTTTTTTGGCAATGCTTTTTATTTGGCTTCCAGACCATCCAGTGGCAGTGAGTCCCACACTTCACTTATTGTAAAAAAAAAAAATTGTACCATTTGAGCATTTTACCTGGTATGCATTTGATAACCTCTAGTTTTGTAAAATAAAAATAATTATTCCATTTATCTTCTCTAAGTCATTCTTGACAGATCACTGTCATAGTCTCCTAAGTCTTTTCCAGGCTGAAGAGTCCTAGTCTATTTAATCTCCCCTCCCAGGGATGTCATTTCATGCTTTTCATAATTCCTCTCCTCTTCCTCTGCAATTTCTAGGTCTCCTGTGTTCAGTTGCACATAAGGGCATCAGACCTGCAGCCATACAAAGCCATTAAAAACCCCTCTGCCTACATCTGAGTGTTTTTCAGTCTTCCTTTTTATAACAGTTTGTATTTTAACTTTTACTCGGGTACTACTTTGCAATGTGATTACTTTGCATGGTGTTTTAATGAGCCATTGGTAGGCCTCAATTATGTTGACATTCATCTGCCTCTATAATTCTGTCTGATTGGCAAATTATTGGCATTCCTCTAAGATTTATACCACTGGTTTATTTCTAAGAGCACAATTTGAAATCACCTTGAATATGAATATGGCATCCACATTTCATTAGATGCTGGATAGCATATTGCTCATCTAGGTACTAAAAAGCAGTATCTCCTGTTAATTTATCACTCAACATCATGGGATCAGCATAAAAGGCCCATTGTGTTCAACAAATACACTTCAAACTCCAGAACTGCTTTTCATAAGTTTGATTGCTACAACTGTGACAAACACAGAAATGTTAGATGGTCCCCACTGGAATCTGTAAAAAAAACAGCTGTTTAGTAACAAAATGTTAAGTCTAGTGTGTGTTGGCACTCTCTAAGCTTTGATGAAGAATGAGTACAGAAGATGCTGCAGTGTCAAAAATGCTGGTGGTAGTTCATACTTCAAATAGAAACTATCAGCACAGTTCAAGTATCAGAAGCATTTGACAAAGCTGCCAGGATTTTTACCAACATGAATCATTATCATGTTAGTAAAGCAGAATATTTTTTCTGTCCCTTAATGAAAATAAAAGATCTTTATTTGCATATAGATCGGTATGTGCTGGGACTTATCCATCAAGCATTGCCAACATCAAAGTTTGCTTTTGTTGTTTAATTTGGTGGGCTGCCAGTGTCAACTTTCTTATAGTACAGTTCCAAATCAAAGCACAGCATCCCTTCAATAAGTAGATCACTTGGGAAAGTATTGCAAATGTTAAGACACTTGTGAATCTTTGTCAGCTCTTATCTCATTTATCATTAATATTTAAGTAAAAAACAGATGCACTGCATGATAAACTTATCAAGTTGCACTAATGGAGAACATAGGAATATTTTGGGCAGTGCTTCAAATTTACAACACTTTTCCATATAATCCTGCTAACTTCATGACTTCTACAATCTGAAAACCAGTGCTTGAATTCTGAGGGTGTTCTACAAATACAATACTCCTTTAAGTACCTGCAAGAACCTATCTGGATGCTTGTGAAATTAAGTAGATGTCTGTAGTTCTGCACATGACCAGAGACGCTGTCAACTCCAATGTATGGTGAGTTGTGCCTTGTACTGGAGTATTCAGTAATGAAAGGATCAGGAAGGTCTTACTTGTGGCCCCATTCTGGACCTCTAACCAGATTTCTCCAAGGTTGTGTCCTGGGTCTGTTAGGGGACAGTCCTCTTCACGTCAGCTCCCAAAAAGCACTGTGGACAAGAATGCACAAAGTCTGTCTTGCTCCATTTCCACAGTCCCCCAACACTATTCCAGCAGGCTTTGCACCTTCAAACAGCCCACATGTCCCCATGCAATGCCTCCAGGGAATTTAGTATACACAAAATAACTGAAAATAGATGACAGAACAAGGGAAAGGAATTGTGGTAGTCTAAGACAAACCTCTCCTGTTTTAAAAGGGAATTCTACCATTCAGAGTTTTTCACAGCTACGTATAATACATCAGCCCAGGTCACCTTTGATGCCCATGGCTGTAATATCACAAAAAGCCATGGCCCACCAGCAGAGCCCTAAGGCAGCTGTCAGCCACCCTCCCACTCCTATGATTCACATCACCTTTGGGAACCAGTACAGCCCATGAACAAAAAATTACTTCCCAAGTCTGCTCTAATTTATGAAAAAGCTCCAGAGAACTACAGCTCAGAACAACTGAAAATCCACATCGCAGCATGCACTGTGGGGACTCCTTTCATGCATCTTGCTAGGATTCTCCTTCCACCAAGGCTTTTACAGCCCTCCTGTGAAGTAGTGTTCAAAGAGGAGTGTGAAGGGGAGGAGGATTATCTGCCTGATTTACCTTCCTGAAGTAAAAGTAATTGTAGGACACTGTATAAAACCATAGCCAGTTAGTGATTAAAAGATAAAACTCAAAACACTTTTTAAAGCTGCAGGAAATGTTAATTATAGGAATTAAAAAATAGCTGCATAGATAATTTCCATTTACTTCAGAGGTAGAATCAAATCCAATTTAAAAAAAAAAAACCAACTCCTGGAAAAATACAGAATGTACTGGATGTTAGAAAATATGTTAGGATATCTATGATCATTCAGACAATTGAGCACTGGAGTAAAGACATCTGTAGGTTTTCCCAGCATCAGTTTCTTACTCTGAAATTTGCAACTCTGAAATTTACACTGTACTGTGTGTACAAGTACCTGCAGTGCTACTGATTTATTCAGTGAGCATGGTAATCCAGCTCTTTTTCATCTGCTCTTAGCTTTGTTTAATGTTCTGTGAAAACTAAAAAGTGTACCATTTGGCATTTATCTTAGAAACTCAGGTCAGCCACTCATATTCAGGAAGCATTTAGAAGCTGTTCTTCCATCCACGGAAGCCATCCTATTAAACAGGCTAAAAATCAATCACATGCATTGTCTTTATAGCCAGACCCAATGTGAGTAATTTGGAAAATAATTGATGGCCTGTTTCTGTCTGCATCAAGTACTCAGTCTGCGAGCGAGCAATAGTCCGTCTGGACCGCTGCACTTCAGCTGTCCTACTTAAGAATAGCCACCCTTTGCCCTCCCTGCGTGCAGCCTCCTGCCCACTGGATCTGTGTAAGCACAGATTCAAGTTCTGCTCCTTTTTTGAGACATTTTGCTTCACATGTTGGAGGCAAAATGTGGTGGGTTGACCTTAGCTGTCCATCAGGTGCCCAACAAAGCCGCTCTATCACTCCCCTCCTCAGGTGGACAGGGGAGAGAAAATATGATGGAAGGTTTGTAGGAGCCATAAGGACAGGAAGAGATCACTTAGCTTTTACCATCACATGTAAAACATGTTCAGCTTGGGGAAATTAATTTTATTTATTGCCAATGAAACAGAGCAGGATAATGAGAAACAAGAATCTAAAAATACCTTTCCTCCACGCCCTCCTTTCTTCCTGGACTCAACTTCTGGAATGAGGGTAAAGGAGAGCAGTAAAAATCTCACTCACTTTCCATTATGTAAACAGCCCATTTGATTCATGAAATGTCACTGTCACAAATTATTAGCCGTCAATGAAATGGTGTCTTCCATTCACAGAGAAGCGTTGCTGAACTATCATTAGAAGCCAATCTTACTACAACCTGTCAACCCCCCCATTTTTCTCCTTAAAAATCTTAGTCGTTGTTGACTGCAGTGTTTGCTTTTGACTTGTCAGTTGCATAAAACTCTATCCCAAATCCCATAAATAAAGCATTTACTGGATCAAAAGAACACACTAACAAGTGTTGTCTTCTTCTGGAGGACTTCCCTGGAATGGTATTTACTTTATCAATATAGTGAACATCACCTCTTCTACACAGTTCATTCTGTTCCTTATTTCGCAAAGACATTTTCAAAGTAATGAGTGTATCCATTTTTGCAAGTGCTCTACATTTAGACTAGGTAAATAATAATAACTTATATTAATTTAATGCTGAATAATATACTTAGCTGTGGACTTCTAACAATAGAATGGGTCCTATATGTATCATAAAAAGAGATTACACTATTAACTTTATCCCTTTTTTCTTTTTTGCTAACCCTTTTCATTATTCCTTCCTTTTCTTTTCTCAGCTCAGTATCTGAGGTAAGCTTGATGTTACCAGCAAAATAACAACACATTTAACAGCTAAAGGTAAGACTACAAAGAGTACTGAGCTAACAAAGAGCTGCTTCTTCATGGAAGCCACTGCTGTTCTAGTAAGGTGTCTGCCTCTGTTGGTTTGCATTAAAGGTTTGCATTACATACAGTCTGGAAATAATACATATATATATATATACACACACATATGCATGCATAACAAATTATGTTCTAAATAGGAAAATTTTGGTGGGGACTGCTATTGATTAGCAAGGAGCAATCATGACTTTGAAATCTGAAAGGTGATAGCCTGGTGCACATGTGCCAGTCCTGGTTTGTGGGTAGGCTACATGCCCCAATAAATAGGCATTTAGACTGGCTATGCCAGTAAGCTTATTAGATCGTGGGTACAATTGCTGTTCTGTGATAATCTATATGAAATTCTAATCAAAAACCTGGCATGATTTGGAGCTGAGCTTGCACTTTCCCAGGCACAGCTTGCGCATGTAACATTCCCAATGAGATTGGATGTGGCAATCTCACTTTGGAGGGTGATGAACTGGAAGTATATGGGATCTTACCTGATGCTCAGAAAAAAAGGATCGTGCCCTCTGTTGGTTACAAGTACAGATTTTGTTCTCTGGTATAGATGCATTACAGAGGGGGTCAACAAGCACGTGGTTCCTGTAGAAGCCAAGAAGTTGCAGAATCTACTTTGTCTGTAGCTGGAATAAGAGCAGAGCATGGGCAAGGTGGAGAGAGGAAGATGCTTGCTGGGCAAGGTGTAACTTTCCTGTGTAAAGTAATATTGTGAATCATACCAGAGTTACAGGTTAACCTCTCTGGTATAACCAAAGGACACGGAAATGAATGCCAGAATTTTCTGACTCCAGTTCTCCCTGCCGCTCCCAGGAAAAATGTCTGTTGGCTTTTTTTTTGGTTACAGCTTCCTCCAGAGCACCTGATCCAGTGATAATCACTAGTGAAAACAGGAGATAGTTATTATTACCTTGGCATGTTCAGACAAATAAGGATGGTATGAAAAAAAAGAAGTATTAGCTGCTGACATCTAGCAGCTGCTGGTTCTGGCAGCACAGCAGTGGGAGGCTTTAAAGAAAGTATGGATGTGATTTCTACTCAGTTCTTTCAGTCTGGGTCGACCTTCCCTATGTACACTACAGCACTGTACTTAGTAACAGTTCAATAGCATTACAGAAATTAAAGTGTTGTGTAAATTGTTCCCCCATTCAGCACAACACCTGCTCTTAAGGGATAATACAGGCCAAGGAAGCATTCTGAGACTCCATGAAGAAAGGCTATCACCTCTTGTGGAATGGAGGGGAGAAAAGCAAATGAGCAATGTCAATTTATGTATCTGTGTTCTAGGTATGTGGTGGTTTGTCACATTTTTAGCCAAAAGTAGGATTGGAACTAGATGATCTATAAGGTCTTTTTCAAGCCAAACCCTCCTATGATTCTAACATTTTGCTAATGATAGGCTGTCAATGTAGGAGAGGAGAGGCACAAGCAGAGAAGGTGACCAAACATTGCTGAGGTAAGAAATCATCCTGGACAAATCCTCCATTCACTGTATAATAAAGCTAGTTGAAGAACCTAGAGGGAGACAGGAAAGGCTATCGGAATGACTAGTCGAAGAGTACATAGGCTTTAAAAGCTATTTAGTCCTCCATGAAGATTTTAAAACTCTGTACTGATGACACAGAAGGATTTTGAACAGGAGTTAATGCTCCCGTGTTAGCAGCGCAGTGGGTCATGTGACAGAAGTGGCTGCCTCATTCCTCCTAGATATCACAGGTACAGCAGAGGGCAGCAGCTCCTTTGGGGCATCTCCTTATACCATTAATCAAGCTCTAACCTCTACAGCACTATTAAAGGTTGGAGCTCCAGGGTCAGACCAGGAACTTATTCCTTTTGGTGATGCAGACTCTCCTGTCTGAATTCAGGCAGTAGCAGATAATGAAAATGCCTGAACAGCAGGTTCGCAGTGGTAAGCTCAGGGATGCCAACCCCTACTGTTAACAAAGGACTGCACCTGGGAAACTGTTAAAATATCTGGTTCGGAGACAGGACTAGACTGTACCTGTCAGGGACTGAATTTCAGAAGCTGAAGTTTCTATCTGGTCTGCCAGAATATGCTCCTTCTTCTCCAAAGTATAGTCCACCTTCTCCATGTATGATATTTAAAACACAATTTTAGCAACACGTATTCAAGATCTGTTACCAACTTTTTCAGTGTGACTAGATAAAGTACCTTCTCAGATAAGGAAAAGTGCTTAGTGCTTGGGGTTTTTTCTGATACAAAGTCAGGTTTCTGGTATTTTGGTGGATGGACTAAATGGGTACAGAAGTTAAAAGCATTGGTAAGACTCAGCCCGTGGCTAATATTAGAATATTAAATGATAGGAAGATCTGAGTCAAGGTTTGAGATTTGGACTTGCTCCATCTCATGGTAAACATTAGTAAAACTTCTTAAAGGAGAAATGGTGACAATATGGATTAAGTTTTAATTTTAACAACATGATTTAATACCTTTCTTTTTTTGTAAAAGAGAGGAATTTTTTAAATGGAAACTTCACACATTTGGCCATCATTTAGATAGCCCTTTGTAGGGAGAAGATGAAAGACAATTTCATTGAGAGATGGTCTGAAGCTGTTAATGGTGCTGTCCTGTTTTCTTGAGGATAAAGCAAAACAAATTTTCAAAAGGAGAAAGAAGTAGCAATGAAAGCAGCTAGTAAAGGTGGAAAATACAGTGTCAGGGAGCAGCAGGAGCAGGTGCTGGGCAAGGGCTGATGAGGAATAAGGCACGGGTGACAGTGAGGGACAGGACAGTGCCCCCTGCCACCCCCTGCCACAGCCCTGTCCCACAGCACCTGACCAGAAGAGCAGAGCTGGGCCAGCAAAACAGCAGGTCAGGATCTGCAAAAACGAAGGGCAAAGCCCTGAGCCCAAACCAAGGGGCAGAGATCCCTCCCTGATGAGGCCATGTCAAAGCTGGCCTTGAGTACAGGCAGCCAGACTCCAACAAGGACTTACTGTATAGATTCTGATTTTGGTGTTCTTATTTGTACCTTTCTTTTGAAGAACACATGTTAGTATGATTCAGTTAGCTTCTCTGTGTACAGGCAAACTCTGCCAGCATCAGTACTACACACACTTGGCTAAAGGAGAAAAAGAAAGAAAAATAAGAGAAGAATAAAAGATAGAAAAAGGTAAGAGTTGGGGAAAAAAAGGCAAAATAAGCTCCAGATCTCATATTAAGACTTTGCCAATGCTGGCAAAGGTGTGGATGAGTGATCTCCTGGGTCCCCATCTGTTTCAGTGAAGTTACCAGAACTCCCAAGATGGGATGCGAAAGCACGCTCCTATTGGATTGCACTTCCGTGTCCTACCAAAATGTTACAGAAGTCATTTGTCAGAGGTCCAGATTACACCTTCTGTTTGTGTTGCTATATTAAAAGCTTTAGCAAAGGGTTAAAATTGCCTTTTTTTCATACTTTATTAATCTGATGCTCTTAATTTCATATGTGACTAGCTTAGTCCTTTGGTTACTCAACCCCACAACCCTTTTGACTGAGATGAGTATGTCTTTTTGTTTCAAATTATTCCATTTCTTTATCTTTTGACTTTGGTTAGTTTTTACAAATAGTTTTAGGCAACAGGCTGGACCACATTTCTGTTATCCTGGCTGAAGTTAAATATAAGGAGCCACAGAAAACTTTGAAAAATGCAGAATTTTCTTATTTTAAAAAATGTATCCACAAATAGCTTCAAAGACCTTTCTATATTATGCAATATTATGATAGCACAGTCTATAGTATTAATATCCACAAGGGAAGAAAGGAAGTTCAATTATATGGCATTTCAACAGGGAAAAAAAAAAAAAAAAGAGAGAAGCAGAGGAAGAACTGAAATATAGAAGAGAAAGACAGCTTGCCTAAAGCTACCCAGGAAGTCTGTGACATTCTAAGGACTTGAACTCCACCCTCCTAACACACAGGCTAATGCCACTCCTGCCCAATAAAAGCCTTTGGCAGCTGTATTGTTAACAGACCTCATGTGGATGAGATAATGTGAAAGATGTTCCTTTCCATCAGCACTGCAGATGAAAGAGGAGAATTTCCTAAGGCAATGCCATTTAGAGGCAGAGAATTAACACAGTCATTTTTAAAATATCCTGTTCCCTCAATAATTCATCACCACCACTACTGATTCATAAAAAAGTGTTTCCAGTTCAGTGAATAACCTCCTTGTGTACCCTTGTAAAAGTGGTCCCAGATGTGTTAGTGTGCAGCTCCAGTGTGACATATCACAGCTGGTGGTGGCAGCTGACAGGAGCTCCCCAAGTGGACCCCCAACTGATGCTTCCAGTTCCTAACCAGCTCTTGTCTCCCATCTAGTGGCTATATCCATGCACCAAATAGTTTACTCTGATTTTTTTTTTAATTAATGTGCTGAACAAGTAAGAATATTGTCTGTAGTAGAAAAATGTAGGGCAATAACCCACATCTTCAGAATTTTCTAAATAACTTTGCATAATTTTGGTAAACTCAGCTACTCAAATATTTCTGGTTCCTTCTAAAGTCTCTATTGGATCTTCACAGTTAAGAGATAAAAAAAGCAAATCTAAATGTGGAATTCTTCTACTACTTCCATGAATCTGAGCCCTGTAAGGAAACTGTGTTCACAAACCTGCTGCTGCCACTGTTAAGACAGAAAGCTTACTTCTCATCTCAAAGTGCAAAGTCAAACTCCTGCATGGAAAACTTCCTCCAGAAAAGTGGCCTGTAAGGAAAAAACTAAGAGACTGAAAGAACAACAATAAAATCCTAGAAGTGAGCACAGACTCTTGAGTTTACATCCTGCAACAACCACAGAATCTGGAAGGGACCTCCAAAGATCACCTGGTCCAGCCTTTCATGGGAAGGGGAGCCTACATGAGATTATCTAGCACCCTGTCCTCTCATGTCTTGAAAACCTCTAATGAACAAGGAATCCCCTTCCTCTGACTACAGCCAACCTCCTTCTGTTTTGCACAAGCCATCTCCAGAGGAGGCAGAGTCTGTAGCTGCAGCATCAACCAAGAGCTGCACCACTCTTGGTTAGAAGTCACGCTTGAGTGTGGCTCACACAGTCAGAGCTGCGGCAAGGAGGTAGCAAGGAGGATGCCCAGCAGCAGAGCCCAGCTCCTCCATGCTCCCAAAAAGCAATTGTGTTCTCAGAGAGGGCTGAAATAGGGTCTGGGGCAGGGACCAGCTTTGGTGCAGCGGGGTTCTCATGCATTTGGGGTAAGTGCTTTTATAAGACATCTATAAATATTAATCATTTACCCTGTTGAGAAATACAGCAGGCAGAATACAAAGCAGGGAGTTATCCTGTTGAAGAATATGCTGACATGTATCTAATCAATGGATATTTGTAGTACTTAAATAGGAAATATCTCCTTTAAAGTTTATTCCACTATAGGAGCTACCTGTTTCTGAACTATAGTTAGCATCTAAGCACAGCTGAATTGATAAAGCCTGAGATACTTTGTATTACCAGCATGTAATTCTATTAGCAACAACAGTAAATTAAACAAAGCCTGGGCACAGTCTTTAGACACAAGCAAGTGATTGTTTATGCTGTTTAATTGTTAGGATAGAGCCTGGGGTATTTTTATGCTCAAAGTTTCCTAAACAACTCCCAGGCATAATTTAGGACTTGGCATATGCCATGTGTCATTCTTAATTAAATAGTCTCTCTAATTTGGAGGGGAAAAGGGCTTGAAAGTTGGTCCCCGTGCCAAAAAAGGCATTTAACGTAGTACTACAGGCATTGCCTTTGGCTATGTCCATGCTGCTGGGAAAAAAAACGAGCAGACTAAAAGTTTAAATAATGTCCCCCCTACATACATAAACTCTAGAGTTTCAGGAGCATCTGTGAACAGCTTCTCCTTATCATAGGTTGCAGAAATCAGATTTTTTTTTTTTTTTCTGTAGCTTGCAGAGTTCAAAAGGGCTACCGGCATTTGGAGCAGTTGTGTATAAAAATTCTCTCTCCCAAGAATGCAAGAAAATATTAGATTTAATTTCTTATTTGTCTTGCCATTCTTTAAATAAAAGACAAAAAATCCCCTGGTGGTGTTTATTCTTGAGGAAGGAGTTGTTCTGGATCTTTAGGGAGTAAGAGGTATAGGGTACTATTTCCTTTATAAAGTCAACAGATTATAGAATCAAAGAATCATAGAATGGTTTGGGTTGGAAGGGACCTTAGAGATCATCTCGTTCCAACCTCCCTGACATGAGCAGGGATACCTTCCATTATACTAGGTTGCTCTGTCTAACCTGAGCTTGAATTAGCTCAAAGAGTTAATTAGCTCAATTACTTAGTTAATTAGTTAGCTCAGGTTAGTTAATTTCCCTCTAAAGAGCTCTAACTAATACCTTTGAGAATGTGTCCAGCATTTTTAACCAGTCCTAATTAGGTTGCATATCTCCTAAAGACCGTGCATAAAGAAAAGCATGTGTTCTGCTGAGAGAATTACAGGAAAGACTTGTGTACCATGGGTATGTAAAGAATTAATACTGAATGATTATAAGTGAATGCACAAAAAGTTGGAAATTTGCAGAGTCCTCTAACCACTGGCCCTTAAATACACCAAGTATCATGATTTAAAAAGTACTATCTAAAGTATAAATGGCCTGAATGAAACGAAAGTACTGACTGAAAATTATATGCTCAAATTTCTAAAACTCCCTAAGGATTTACGTAATAAAATTTAATTCCAAAATCAACTATTATTTTTTTTCACTTTGCAAATCTTGCTTGATCTATTTCTGCTTTGAAAGCTAAATGGCAGCTTTGCAAAAATGGAGTGAACTGACTCCCAGCCTCTTTTACAACCCTTATTCTCTTCTACATCTAACATGATCTGAAGGAGCTTCACCATAAGCGGTCTGATCCAAAGATAATGGGAACCTTCACTCAACTTCAGCAATTTTAGTGTTTAGTGTGAGGCCCTAAATAGGGAAAGATCCAAAAATCTTAAGTACTAATATGGATGGATATATCAATTAGTAAAGAATCCAGCAATTTTTATAAATAGTTCTATTAATAAATATATGCATAAATAATACTTTGAGCCATTTAATTTAGCAATAATTTCCTGCATTGAAAGTAATGAGATCCCACTGGAATAAATATTATCATAGCTGATCCAAGGCAGAAGCGTAATCAAGCAAGTTTGGGAAAAAAACATACTATCATCATAAATGCCAACCATATTTGTTTAATGAATGATACTTCAGGCAGAGTCCCCAAATGAAATATCCTTAGAGCCCAAAGATCCTTGAATTCAGTTTCCACTAGTGAATGATAGATGTGCAAATCTGTAGCAGTCAAAGGCCAGAGCTAGGTCTGAGGAGAAGATGCTGTTTGGGAAAAATTGGAAAAGTATGCTAAAAATCACCATGGTATGCTTTCCTTTCCTTTATACAGTGAAACCACCTGTTCTCGAAACTCAGTTCCTCTAGACATCATGCCGCAGTGGTGACCATGGTGTGACAGGTGCTGTGCCTGAGAGAGAATTTGAAGCCTCACTGGCAGTGAAGTCCCAACTGTCTCTTCGCCTCTGGTAGTAGTTTTGTGTTGAGATTGACTGGAAAATAAGAGAGATCCTTGCACATTTCAGCAAATGGGGGTCTTTAGTGTAATGTCTACACAAAGATAGCATGTAGTTATCAAACTATTTTGCACATATCAATCCCACTGACTTTATATCCAAGCCATATAACTTGTTAGGTGTTGAAGCCTGTCCGGTACATGATTTTCGAGTTAACAATAAGGGGTTTGTGCTGATGTGTGCTGTAGTGTAAATATAGATAAGCAGTGCTGCTTTTACAGAGGAGGAAATACATCACTATATTATACTCTATTAACCCTTCCAATTGCCTCCAAACAATTAGCTCCAAAGACTTCTCAACTCCTTTTATCTCTGTGAAGGTGTTATGTCCTTAGTCTTTGTCTTGGTGACATACTTGATTAATTCACATTACACTCTTGGGATTCACTGGTTGTGTTGACATAGGAGACTATTTTTGTGGTGTAAATAGTGAGATGCATCTGTGCTGTTTGCAGTGATGTTGTGGCAAACACAGGGTTGATAAACTATGTGTGAAGAGCTACGTACATGCCCTTCTTCATGCCCTTCTTCTGCTTGAAAGAGCCTATTTCAGTTATACAGATATTCTCCAAAGAACATCTGTGTATGGGAAGTATGCACCTCTGTGTCTTGAGCTGCTCCATCTCTACATCAGGACAGTCAGACCAGGAGATATGAGCAGGCAAGTAAGAGCACTAGTTAGTCTCTCTTCTAAATATGCTGTGCCATCATACAGAAAGATCCCTTGACAACATCCATGCATAACCACATAACCATCCAGGAAAATTTAAGCAATTCTGAAAAAAACCCACAAAATTTTCAGACCTTGCCTGATCTTGGAATTAGTTTCAATTCAGCAATGAATTGTCAGTAATAAATATGCCAATCATTATATCCATTCTTGGGCTTGTAACCCAAGTTTACCTTTTAATAATCAATTAAAATGTCTTTATCTATTCCAGTGCATTGCTGGTCTCAAAATATGAGGCATTTCTAAGGAAGGAGAAAAAAGCCTAAATATTCCTAGACAGAGAGTACATTCCTAAATACTGTTTAGATACAACAGGACAGGATAGTACCAGCATATGTTTTAACATGAGCCAAGAGTACTTCCAAAGCATGTTGTTTGAACACTTTTCTGGAAGGAAATTAGTTGGAGGTTTCAAAGGCATTTGTGTGAGTGATGTTTGCTTAAATAAACATGTCTGCGTTTATTTAAAGGATAATGGGGTATTTTTTTGGTTTTAAATTGCTGGTATTAATGTTCAGTCATGGGTAGGCCAGTTTCTTCAATAATATTCTAATGGGTTTAGTCCCTAGAGGAGGAAGAGATAACCAAACAATAAATGGGACTGTTCGCTCCTAGCTGCAATAGCTGCTTAGTAACGTTGTGCTCCTTGAGGAGTTCCTGGTTAAGGAACAGTCCTAATGAAATACTGTCATGGCTCCCATTATAGGAGTTAAACTGTAAAAATTAGAGCAAAATGGCAAATGTCTCGTGTGGAAGAGAACAGCTGCTGACAGTATTGCTCTGTGGTGTCATTTGGTGACAGCAGGAAGAGGATTGCTAACGACCCCATTCTGCCATCAGCCGACTGGTGTGATTGCAACGGGATCATAAGCATCAAGGCAAGTTTATCTCAAAGTGCTAATGTGGTGCAGGTGGTGAACAAAACTGTTCCCAAGACAATGACATTCCGTTTTTTCCCCCTGATTCTTTTTTTTTTTTTTTTTACAAGGACAGGGGAATCAGTGGGCCACTTGGGCCGCCTGCAGTTATGGAACAGACTTCTCATTTAATACCATAAGTTTGCAAACTTATTGAGCTCAGTCATAAACTAGTGAAATTTCTTCTCCTGCCGCTTCCTCCTGGAGGATTATCCCACTTGCCTGAGTGGGAAGAGTCAAAGAGATTGAAAATCTACATCTCAGACTTTATTTCTTTGATTAGCATTTTACTGAGTGCAGGTAAGTCAGCATTACCACTCCTGAAACACAAAACTTATGAAGCAGTAGGTAGGTAGAGTTGCCAGAAGAGAGCCTCTTCTGCCTTTCCAATATTCTAGGAAGAAAAGAACTTCTTCAGGGATTGTCAGCAAAGTAAATAAGGAGAAATATTTCCCTGGTGGGCCTACCACACACTTTTAAGAGATAGAAGATAAAATGTTTAGTTCTACTCTCAACAGTGAGAACTGTCATTCCAAATTAAGTGGGCCAAATAAATACTGGTTTTATAACAGATAAATTATTCAATGCTCATTGAACAGAAGGTCTGCAGTAGATAGGTCACAATAACTTCGGCTCTTGTCCCTGTAGTGTGCCTTGGCCTGGACTTGAAGGGGGTAGAGGGGACAAGCTTGAGATGACTGATAACAGGGAAGTCATGCAGTGGCTGTACTCTCAAGTTCTCAGCATTATGTTTTAAAACTGCTTGTATTTTAGATATAGTCCAAATATTCCTTAAAAGTTAGGTGAGAAGCTATTTGCACAGAAATTATTTTAAAAATCTTTCAGACTTACATGGAATGGAAAGAAAGTTCTTATACAGCTTTTGCATTTTAGTTCTGTTTGGTTCTTTCCTCCTTTCTGGAAAGCAACACATTTCTTACAACACTGGCCACATAATGATTTGTCTCTCTGTGTCCAGGGAGAAAGCAGTTTTCACTGACTATATTTTGATTTCAACTTATTTGCACAAAAGTTTTTCCCTCATGTGATAAGCTATGTTATTTTGCTGCACAGTCCTGAAGCATTTTCATTTGAGTTCGCCTGGGGACAGAGGAATGGAGCCTTAGGACCACTAATTGTGTTTCTAAATATGTCTCACAGTGGCCTAACAGACTGTAAAGAATTCCAATATCTATAAGGAGGAACTGGACAAAAATAAAATCTTATTGACGAAAGCCAACACACTGCTAATACAGATGAATGGTGGAAATCTGCCAGTAATGGCAATGTCATTTTCTTCTCAGCTATTCTGGGGGACAATGCTCAAATTATTTCTCTCATTGACCCCCCCAGAAAAAAATCTTTTCCTGGCCACTATTTATCAACCGTATCTAGAATGGGATAAAAAGAAATTATATTGACATAGGTTAGCCTGTAGGGTTTAATTAACACCACTGAGAAGTCTGATGCCCAGAAGGCACAGCTGCTTTCACATGGTGTGAGCTGGTAGAGTCAAAGCT
Organism: Empidonax traillii; assembly: GCF_003031625.1. Classification (NCBI taxonomy): domain Eukaryota; kingdom Metazoa; phylum Chordata; class Aves; order Passeriformes; family Tyrannidae; genus Empidonax; species Empidonax traillii. The sequence goes on from NW_020955653.1 coordinate 197,260, forward strand.
GGGAGGGGCGTTCAAGTGCCAATGATGAATTCTATATGTGTCAGAGCAGGGCTGCCGGAGACCTCCTGGAGTTAATCTGTAAGGTTAGCATGTGGTCCTTGCCAGAACATACCACATGGCCTACAGCCTTGTGGAGTAAAACCTCATGTTACGATCAAAGTGAAAATAACCAGGAAGGGAGTATTTTTGAGTGGGTCTTTAGTCTTCTACAGAGTACAAGGGAAGGGCTTCAGCCTGCTTAATTGTACGTCATATATGCACATGCACACAAGACTCATCCGTCCTCATCCTTCGTACTGCTTTGTTATCCAACCCCTGACTATAGTCCAAGTAACCCATCCAAGCCAATGGCTTGACTGCCAGCCAGGGACATGTGAATTTATAACCCTATGAGACAGGGAAGTGTGTGGTAGGTCACACTGCTTCTTTTTGAGGAAACAAAGAATGCCGGTGGTCAGATCTTCATTTCAAGAGCTTTCAGGAGATGCTCAATGAAGTCTGAGAATAGTTGTGAGTAGCAAAATGCAGAGCTGCTCCCTGCATTGCAGAAACAGTTTCTTACCCTTACATATGCTTTTGTCACTTTCTTTGACCTCATTTTAGGAGAGTACAAGACAGATCTAATAGGATAACCTTTCCCCAGAGAGGAGTTACTGTAACTGAATGAATACCGACAGCCGGGTGTAATTGCTTAAACCCTTCTCTTGGAGTCCACAGGTTCAGTCACAAAAATGTAATTCAGAGCCATGAGAAGTACCCGAGCCAAGGCAGCTGAGATACCAGAGGCTGCTTAACAACCCTGTTTGGGCCTGCAGCAGTCAAAGAAAGCAGAGCAGATGGAGTAGGGACAGCAACGTCCAAGGGAAAGGGGAAAAAAAGCTGGAGAAGCCTGGCCAGCAATCAGCATCCCTTGTAAGCTGTCCGTGAAGTGCCTGTATGCACAAGTTAAATTGTTTATTGAGGGTTTCATCTGTGCATGTGTACATTAGCACGCTACTGTGTGGGGAGCTTTGGGGGTATAAATCTCCTTTCTGAATGAGTAATTTGCCACTAAAAGGAAATTACAAACTAATCAGAGAAAAGAATTGTAAAAAGTAGCCTTTAAGCAAACTGTAAAAGCTGTATAATGTTCACACAGCCAGCTGGCCTGTGCTGCTGCATGACCACCGCAGCACATACAAGATCCACCATTCCTGACACTGTGTAAGAAACATCCCCTATCTAACTGGCAACAGAAGACAGTCTTATGTGACCAATTTTCCTTCTGTAGGAAGAGTTTACACTATTTGCAGGTGTTTTATCTATATAGAGTTTGGTCAATTTTACAGTAGCAACTGCCTGAAGGAGTTTCTGGGATGGCCAGATTCTCCACTCAGCATATTAGTCAACTCACTGAAGCATAAAAACTTGTGCCTATGGATTGATCTAGACAAAGCAAAAAGTACCAAGAGAGATCTCCATGGTCATTTGAAATTCCCTCCTGGAGAGCTCTTGTAGCAATAAGTGAAATGCTTGGTTGTGACATCTGGTCCAGTCTCCAGTGGGTCCATTGTTCACAGTCAGTCCATTGCCTCATCAAAGCAGAGACCACTTGGAATGGTCCTGGAAGTGAACTTCTGTGTACCCAGGCTTGCTGCAATTTTTAGCTATAGGACAAAGTCAACTTTCAACCTTCCATCTCCCTTATAGCTTAAATTCTTAAGCTCTCTTCAAGCTAGTGGAACATACATAATTTTCTGTATTGACAGTAAGACAGAGCATGGTTCCCCTTGGTGAGGAGGCTGCATCTCTCTGAGATGCCCAAAGGGCTTCTCTTGCAGGGTCTGGGTCCCATCCCTGGGGCTGCCACAAGCCCCACCCTCCCTGGCTGAGCTGGGGCAGCAATGGCTCTTCATTTCTTGATAGCTGTGAATGGAATTCAGCTATATACTATACGCTGTATTATATATAATATGTGCTACATAGCACATAATATATACTCTCTACTTTATATATCTTATCTTGCTATTTGAAACTATCATCATGGCAATAAAGAGGATGAGGTATCTAAGAGCACCTGAAGATTCCAAATAGTTATTTATGTTTTCAGGCCTATAAGATTTCTTTAAAATAGGTTTTTAGATTTAGGCTTCTTCACAAATTAAGCCTGTTTGAACCTGAAACTGGATGGAGTTGTGAAGCTCTGTGTAGCAAAAAAAGTGCTAAGAAGGAAATTTTGATATAGTTTATTTTTTGACTTGGACTAGGCTAGATGAATCTCCTGCTGCTGCTTCAGCAGCATGTCATCCAGGAGTGGAGAGCCACAAGCAGACAGCAGTAATTTGACAGTGCTTAACGAGGGGACATTTCTCACTCAGATACTGGATTTTGGCAGCTTCTTTGAAGTCTTGCAGTGTTTAAGTGAGGCAGATAACAAAGAGCATTCACAAGTTAAGCTGACACTATCCACTGGAGTTTTAAAAAGTGAAGAGCTTCAATACAGGGGAAAGATTTTATTCTTTAGAGCTTTTTTTTTTTCTTTAAAATTGCTAAGCCTGTTTATTCTCCTAATTACCCTGGCAAATAGTCTGGGGATTATATTTCCATTTCTGTTAAAAAAAATCTTCTGATACTAGTTCTGAAACTGGATTGTTTCACACATTTGTGGGGAAAGGGAATGCCCATCTGATTACTGTGGAATTGGCAATATGAAAGAAAAAAGATGAAGTAATATTTTTCTGTGCAAATTTGCCTGGACCAGACAAAACTCACTGGACTAAGTAATTAAAAGAAGATAAATGCAACAAAAATAGCTGCAATATTTCCAAGATGCAAAGTCAAGTCTTGTCAAGTTAGTGCTTGACTTGATGAGACTCATCTGATATACACTGTGTCTATTTAATTATCACCATTCTCTTTTCCTCATTTATTGTCCTAAGAAAACTGTTGAAGAAAACTTCATTTTAGGTGTAGAATCAATACAATTAGAAATATCAATTTCAATCTTAATTTAAGTTACCTAATCGCTTAGTATAATTAGTGGCAATTCTAAAATCAGAATACGATGGGACCTGAATTTAACAGGATCAATAACTGTTTTCTGGTTTTCAGTAACCAGTGTCTGGAATAACAAAAGGTAAAGAAATTCAACATATGTGAGGACTGAAGGCCTGAAATTCCACAGGACATGTATAAGGTTGTCAGAGCAGTCACACTGGGTGCATACATGCAACTGGTGTTTTCAAAGATTTGCCCTTGCATGTCATCTTACCCAAGACCATCTTACCCAAAACATCTTAGCTTCCATTTAGGCCCAAAATACAGTCATTTGGTGCATTTCAACTGAAGCCTTATTTTCACAACTTTCCTGAAGCTTGAAGCATGCAATGATGTCATTCTGATTATGGTGCTAATTCTGGTCTGCCAAAGATATTTGGAACAATTCCAACTGCCTCTCCAGCTCCCTAAGTGGATCTGGGGAAGAGCTCAACCCCCAGCAAAGCTTCCAAAACACAGTGTGGATGAGACTGCACCCATTTTTGCCTGGTTCCTCCCGTGCTGCTGCAGAACGACTAACTGCTCCCAAGTGCCCTCAAGCCACATGTCCAACCTGACAACAGGTAACTGCAGTTTCGTGCTATGAAAACACCACACCAGTAGGCTTACATTCAGCTCTTACACCATTACAGACATCCCAAATGTGAGTATGCAGGAGAGTAACCTCATTGCAGGGCTACCAACCATCATACAGAGAAGACCCATGTGCAAGTGTAAGACAGTGTGGAAGCAGATGGGCAACTTGCCTTCAGCTATGTGGACTTAGCCCTTGGGGTCAGGGACCGCACTCATTTAATCATGTAAATGTGACCACAGCATACAGCCTGCACGGGAATGAGCTACAGGTCTCTGAACTGCAGCCCCCTTCACAGCCTGAGGACACATTTCAGGTGTACTCTAAAGTTACTACCAAAACTTGTACACCAGCTGCAGGAACAAAATTTGCAACAATTGGATCATGAAGCATGACAAAACTGCTATGTAAAGGCTGCATCTTCAGTTTTGGGGGGTTGTACAGTTTAACTACTTTTATTTTCAAACTTATTCCTTGTTTAGAGCATGAAGCTTTTTAGAGCAAAGAGAATTGTTTTAGTTGCTTGGAGAACAACAGCCTTACCAGTCTGTAAGCCCAGAAATAGATTTACTTAATATAAGTAAAACATTTCTAGTAGCACCTTGCCACCTTGTTTAAAGGGTAAGACTCTGTGCCAACACTACTGAAATAACTGGACCTGTACTGATTTACACCAGCTGCTGCTTTCATCCATTTGTAGAAGTACAGCAATTTTTTAGACATATCCGTGATTGATGGTACAGGTCTTTTATGAGCTAGCCCAGCTGGTATTAATTTTTCCTTGTGATTTTTTATTTTTAGATCTATACATTAAGTACCATTAAGTAGTCTTTAATTTTAAACTTTAATGTCCCATTATATTACTTTTCAAGTGTCAGCCAGATGATATAACAGGTAACGTGATGGACACATCCGGCACCAATTAAGACTTAAAAGCTAATAATGAGCTAAAAATATAGATGATTGGAATTACATGAGAACAATTTTATCAGAGCATCTTTAGACATGTGTAGGTCTATTATTCTAACAATAAATGATCTTACCCTATGGCTCTCTTGCTCTCCACAAGTGCAGCTGAAGGTCAGATGGATATTCCTGCCTTGAGAGTGGCAGAGACAAGAAGAGGTTCTAACTAAACTAACTAAAAGTAGGACAAAGATTCCTTCTCAGCCACGTTTGTTGCACATTGACTGGAGACAACTTACATCACTCCTGCATGAAAAAAAAAGTATAGAACTTGGAGCAGGTAGAAAGGAGACTGTGAGATGCACACTGGGATTTCCAGCTTTTACATCCGGCGGACTTCTCCATGGGAAGCTACAAAAGATAAGATTTTTGGCTTATTGGCTAAAAGATTCAGGGGAATAAAACTTCACAGGAAGTTTTAATCATTTTTCTGCTTTTTTTCTTTTTGTTTCCTCTATCTTCTCTGTACTCAGAAGAGTTTCATTTCCCTCTTGCCAAGCTGCTTTGTTATTTTTCAATTTAACAAGTGCAAAAAATAAAACTGAAAACTGTTAGTATTGTTCATTCTGTTACATTTAATGCCAGAAGAGGAAAAGAGAAGAAAGAATGTATTATCAAAACTACAAAAACTTCTAATGTATTTTGTTTCTAAAAGTTGAAAGAACAAGAGTTTGTTTGTTCAATTTTAAAGATCAATAGACGAGTAATGAGGAGAGATAACCCACCCTCAGTGGAAGGAATCCAGCTGAGAAATTAATTTCCATAAGAAATTAGGCTGATATAGAGATTTCTTGTGTTTTTTTGGTTTTTGGTTTTTGTTGTTTTGTTGTTTTTTTTTTTTTTTTTTTTTTTTTTTTTTTTTTTTTTTTTTTTTTTTTTTTTTTTTTTTGTCTGACCAGAATAATTTCTATAATTCCTGTAATTTCTATTCCTCCTGTTACTCTACTCAGGACTTTGCATGAGCACATGAATAAGCCCAATTTTTGTTTAATTGGAGCTTCATTAATCTACCCAGAAATTATTCAAAGTGTTGGGCATAAAAGCCCCATAATAGCTGAATAAAGAAATTTAGTCTCCCAAACTTCCTACCTGTAACTTAGGTGTTTCTCATATCTCTGCCACTATAAAGCAACTTCAAAACCTTTAACCTCTGTAAACTGGAATCACTAGATAATTAATACTCTCCACACAGAAGTAAGGGATAAAGTAAGTTTTTAGGCTATTTAGGCTATTCCTAAAGAGAAAATAAAAGTAATTCTTTCTAAAAAAAAAAAAAAAAAAAAAAAAAGTCTACAGCAGAAGATTTCTATGTGTGTGTGTGTGCATGCGTGCGTGTGTATGAAAAAGATTCTAGTCTGACAAGAAAATTACATATTTGTCAGAGAAAAACCTACAAATATAGGGCTTGCCTTTCTGTGTGGATCTGAATGGCTAACTGTCATGTGTAATGTTTTGAAAGGTTTGAAATATGTCATTTTGTAAGACAGCAGGGCCTAGATCCTGCCCATCTCTGAGAAAACAGCCCAAAAAAGCCCTAGCTTTTTTTAAGAACTAGCAGTTGCCATTAGTTGGAATAACCCTCAATTTGCCTTGTTCTATTGCAGCAGTTGCCACCTGAGATACCAGAGATCCAGAGTCTGGATTTTGTTATGCATTAGCATTGGTGTTTCTATTGCTGTCTTTACCAGGTCACACTGAGCAACCAAAGAAGTAGAAAGTCTATTGGCATTTTATTCAAGAGCTGTTCTAGCAGCAAAGATCAGAGCCCACATCTGACTGATAGTTTAGGATTGCATCTTTTCATTCATGGTTTTGTACTTCTAACTCCCTGTGAGCAGTTTCTTTAAACTCTTTCTAATTAAGTGAATAAATCACAACAAGCACTAAATTACAAATTTGTCTGCTATTTTATACAGATGTTAGGTAGTGTGTGTAGCAGTAAACATCAGGGTATGTCATGGCTTGTTGAAGTGATAGCACTGAGTTGTAAGAACAGCTCTGCTTACTCACCAACAAGTACCTCGGAGAGTCTTAATTTCTGCATGTGGCACAAAGAGACAAAAGAAGATGCTGAGAAGGTATGCCAAAGCACTGTTGTGCCAAAGTTGTCCCAAATTCCTCACTCCTATTCAGCTTTATGCTTCTCTGTGGGCAAGGCTGTGTCATTCACTGGGGAATACATCAGACATCTCCTGCCAAACCAGGGTTAGAGAGAAAGCAAAATACAGGTGGCCGAGTCCCCATCACAGGTCTCAAAATAAGCTTCCCCTTAGTATCTGAAACTCATTTCCCAGATTCAATGTCACAGTTGTGGCACTTGGCATTATTTGCTTCTGAAAACAAGGTGGAAAAATCTATTTCCAAAAGATGACTTATCATTAGAAGGGGACTCTGTGAGACTCTTCTCTCACCATTGGAGGAACCCACATCCATCTCATGTGGATTCATTAACAGGTTCCTGTCAAGAGCCCTTGCCTTTGGTTGCCGCTTGTAAAATCAGCTTGGCAGATTTTGCTCTCCCAGAGTCGTTCAGCAGGCAGCAAAGAAGTTTCAAAGAAACTGTCACCAAGAAAGTTTGGACTTTAAAAAATAAATCTTAATCAAAGTTGCCAGCAAGGGAGGGCTGTATATATTACTGCATGTGTAATAAATGTTCTAATAAATGGTTATTTCAACCAATACAGGGGTTTTTTTGTGACTCCAGTAGGTGAATGCTTATCCATGACCACAGGTTGTAAACGCTTCTGTGATGTACTTCTGCTTGATTTACAGCTGTAATATATTTGTAATGCAGTGGCTAAACCGCAGCGTTGTCAACGCTGAGATCTGGGTTCGATTCCCGGTTAGGACACTC